>NC_073302.1:168059092-168359092 GCF_027595985.1 Sorex araneus
TCAAAACCAAGACTCCATTTCTATAAAGCATACACCCAAACCATTGAGTTGCCTTCCTAAACATGAGTTTAAATTGTGTGAATTCAACTCAGATTTTAATTAGCACTGTAGCACTGTCATCCCGTTATTCATCAATTTGCTCGAGTGGGCACCAGCAAGTCTCCATTGTGAGACTTGTTCCTGTTTTTGGAATATAGAATATGCCACAGGTAGCTTGCCAGGCTCTGCCTTGCGGGCAGGATAGTCTCAGTAGCTTGCCGAATAATCTGAGAGGGACGAAGGAATCAACCCTGGGTCAGCAGGGTGCAAGGCAAATACCCTACCCGCTGTGCTATCGCTCCAGTCCCAGATTTTAATTAATTTGTTAATTTGTTTGTCTGTTTGACACACCAGGAAGTGTTTACAGCTTATTCCTGGTTCCTCAACAAAGGTTACTCCTGGTGGTGCTTGTAGACCACAACTAGTGCCAAGGAATAAACTAAGATTGGCCTCATGCAATACAAATGCCATAACCCCTATACTATCTCTCTAGTCCAACTGAACTCTCATGCTTACAATTTCTATGACACATCTCTCTATCCTTTATTTTCAACTTATTTATCTGTGTGTTTGCTTTTTATCACCACTTTAAATTTAGTTTTAAATATATTCTTAAAATGTTTTCTTTGAGTATTTTGTTTATCACATTTGATGTGTTTTTTAGATTAAATACTGTAATTTTCAAACACTTCCATCTTTCCTTATCTTTTTAGCATTATTGCTTTTACTCTGTCATATCAATTTTCATTATTTTTCCACATGCTTTCTTGATGTAAAATAGTTTATTTTGAGACTATAAAATTTTATATTTACTTTTTTTGTTGTTTGGAAGGGGACACCCCAGCATAGCTCAGGGCTTAGTCCTCGCTCTGTGCTCAGGGATCACTCCTGGTGGTGCTCAGGGGTGCATATGCAATGTCAGGGATCAAAACAGGGTCTGCTGTATCCAAGGCAAGTGTCCTGCCTGCTATATTACTGCTTTGATCCTGAGGGTTTCATATTTTTGATTGTATATACCATTACCATTTCCCTTGGTTTTACTCCCGTTAATGTGAATTTCCACATGTACTTAGTCTCATTTAGAAAGGACATTTTCACTGAATATAAAAGATTTAAAACAATTTTTCTTCAACTCTTTAGTGATGTCATACCATTTTCTAATTCTTTATTGTTATTTTTTATATGAGAACTTGGTCACTTATAATATGTGATACTGCTTTTTTTAAATGCAGTTTATTTTATATGTTTGACTGTTTTTAATATTCACCTTTGTCTTTATTTACAGGAGTTTACTATGATATGAGTAGATATTGCTTTTCTCTTTATTTGCTCTATTGATTTTCCCCCTACAACTTTAGAAAAAAATATTCATTTGTTTGGTCTTGTTATGTGAACATGTCTGTGTACTCATTTTCTTTCTTCTTTCTTGGGACTATCAATAATGTAAGTTAGATCAAATTATATTGTTAAATATATTACTGAGATTAATGTTTTCATGTTATTTATCTTCTTATGTTAGACACTTTATTTCTGTGTTCAAGCTTTTTACCCTTCTACAGCCTTTAGCCCAGTGCTTATCAAATCTAGTTAATATTTTATTTAAGTTAGAATCTGGTAAGCCTGGTTTTAATTTTTATTTTTTTTTTGCTTTTTGGGTGATACCTGGAAATGCACAGGGGTTACTCCTGGCTCTGGGGTGCTCAGGGGACCATATGGGATGCTGGGAATCAAACCTGGGTTGGCCGCATGCAAGGCAAACACCCTACCCACTGTGCTATCACTCCAGTCCCAAGCCTGGTTTTTTATACATGGTTCTTATCTATTTGTCAAGAATACCATTAAGAAGCTGTTTGTCTGTTCTTTGCAAATAGTCACTTTATGCATTTTGTACTGTTTTGTAGTTTTTCCATGCTATGTGTCTGTGCTCAATAATGTTATTAGTCATGTGTTGATTATTTTATTGTCCTTTTTATAAGACATTCAGGATATATCGTTATGATTTTTGTGCAGGAACTGTCAAAATGAATGTATAACACTAATGAATATATTGTTAGTAAAAGTACTTTTATAAATTAAATTATGAAAAACAAAAGTTTTTCAATATTAGCACTGCCATAGCACTGTTGTAGGACTGTAGCCCTGTCGTCCCATTGTTCATCGATTTGCTTAAGCGGGCACCAGTAACATCTCCATTGTGAGACTTGTTGTTCCTGTTTTTGGCATATCGAATATACCATGGGTAGCTTACCAGGCTGTGCCATATAGGCGGGATACTCTAGGTAGCTTGCCGGGCTCTCCGAGAGGAACAGAGGAATTGAACCCAGGTCAGCACGTGCAAGGCAAAGGCCTTACCGCTGTGCTGCAGCTCCAGTCAATATTAGAATATATAATAATACTAATGCCAGATCATCAAAGTAGATAAAAATTTAATATAACAGTATTTATTACTCTTGATGCATGTAGCTTCACTTGACTCAAGTGTTTGAATACTTGGGTAAATGTTATATTTGACATCATGTTTTCTTTGTGATAAGTCTCTTCTTCTTTTGGTATCCAACCAATATCTGTTTGCTGCTGGAGCTAGTAATTCATACCATATATTTTACTTGCTCAATTCTTTATAATAACACATTATTGAACTTTTTTTGGTTAGTTTACTCAGTTATGATATCTAGCTTAAATGACTGGGTAGATTGACTGGTTCAGAAGAGCAGTACCTTATAATTAAGGTAATACTGGTTTCTAACATACTATAAGTTTCAAGAACATATTTCAATACTCTTTATTAGGTTACAATGATACTCAATAGTCTAGTTTCTGTTTGTCATTATGATTACTTTAGCCACATTCTATATTAGGATATTTTATGATTTAATGACTATGTGGTTCCAAATTTGGTTAATGGTTGTTTTTGTCAAATATTTCTGCATTGCTTGTCATATGTAATATTTTAAGTATAGCTAAGGCCTCTAATGGGCAAAATAATGATCCCAAATGACCTAAACCATAATTTTTAGAATCTGTGAATCTGTTTTATCACATGAAAGTAGGAGCATGGTCAAGGTTGTAAGTGGAATTAAGGTAGATAATGAAATGATGATCAGGTAGGGAGAGAATTCTGAATTATACAATGGATCATGTAATCATGTAATTTCAAGTGTCATAAAATGTAAACAACCAGAGCAATATGATGTCTTGAGAAAGACTCAAATAGGCATTTCTGCCTTTGAAAAGGGAGAAGGTTACAAGACAAGGAATATAGAAAGCCTCTAAAAAATGGAAAAGACAAAACAATGGATTTTTCCATAAAATTTCCAGGAAAAACTCAATTTTCAAAACGCCTTTATTATTCATAAAATTCAATAAGATACATTTTTGAGTTCTTTTGAAAGCTTTTATGGAACTTTCTTTCAATAAGTAATGCTCTTATGTTATCTGATGTTATCATGTTTATGGCCATTTATTATAGCAGAAGGAAATAATAGGTGATGCAAATATAAAAAATAAATTATTAGCTTTCATAAAATAACATGTTTATATAAATAATAAATTCATATTTTTTACAAAGCGAAGTATGCTTGTATTTGCATATAAGGTAGAATAATAACATTCCATAAAATGAGATCATCTAACATCTCCTTAATCTAAAATCTAGTAGACTCAAGTATAAAGGCTCTGATATCATTGAACTGGTATTGGGTTAGAATATATAGAAATGATCACAACCCAGCACTACCCTACACTAATCGAACTTACAATGTATTGAATATGTACAATTATTGAATTTTAAAAATCACAAAAATCACTGTCACTGTCATCCCGTTGCTCATCGATTTACTCGAGCGGGTACTGGTAATGTCTCCATTGTGAGACTTGTTACTGTTTTTCTGCATATCAAATACACCACGGGTAACTTGCCAGGCTCTGCCTTGCAGGCGGGATACTCTAAGTAGCTTGCTGGGCTCTCCAAGAGGGGCGGAGGAATCAAACCCAGGTCAGCCTCATGCAAGGCAAACGCCTTACCTGTTGTGGTAAAATATAAGCTCAAAAATATATCTGACTTACAGGAAAAGAGTCATGTTTCTATAAGAAACATGTTTCTGTCAGTATTCATGTTTTTATTAGTTGCATCTGACATAAGCAGAAAGGACGAAATGACCTCTCTGAACCTGTGATCTTTAAGCTGAGATCTGAATGATGAGAAATGGTTATTTAATAAAGAAGGGAAAGAAAATCATTTCAGGCACAACTCTTTTGGCTGGAGGAAGGCTTATAAAAGTAAAAGAGTAATAATGAGGAAATTAGATGTGTGAGAAAAATTAGTTGGAGGAAATTGTATACCTTTGAGTGAAAAGTGGGTCAGATTAATAGTTCAGTAGGTGGGGCACTTGCCTTGTACACTGCAGATCAAAGTTTGATCCCCAATGCTGCATATGGTCCTCTGAGCCCTCAGGAGTGATTCTGAGTTCAGAACCAGAAGGAAACCCTGAGTAACTCCAGATGTGGTACAAAAACAAAACCAAAATAAAGTTGAGTAAAAGTTATGCATATCAACAAGACATTCAATATAGATTTGATAAAGATGTATGGTTCTATATGTACAAATGAGTTGGTTGTAACTCCATCACTGCTAATGTTATCTGTATTTGGGTACCTAAATATGAATATGGATAGAATTCAGTCAACATGTTTGATGTTGATTGAATTGACCTGCCATGAATCATAAAAAAGAATTTTAAGAACTAATCACACATGTGGCTGTTAAAATCAACACATATACAATTTAAAATAAGTTAACATTTACTTAATGCTCAAAAGTTTCATATGAAATAATTTAGTTTATATGGAATAATTTATTTTATACTACAGAAATTCTAAAAAGAATATAATTATTGTTAGAATTTTACCTATAATTTCCTGGAGAACAGAGAGAAGTAAATGCCTAAGGGCATGCTGATAATAAATAGAACATGAAGGATTCAAACTCATGTTAAAGGAATGAAAACTGTCTGATATACATTCAAGTTCTTCATCTAAAAATCTTTTAGTACAAGAATGAAGACACGCTCCTCAAAGAGTACACCAGATAAAGAGTATCTATTAACTTTTTTTCCCAGAAATATAGGAAGTAGGAAATTTGCTCTAGGTAGATGTTAAAATACGTGAACTGATCTAATGATTTTTATTTTACTTTCAGAGCCAGCAGTATGTGGATATCCCAAGACTCACGTCTGCACTTAGTCAAATTCAGATCAGTATGATTCCCTGTCATGAGAGTTTGGTATCTCCCACACCTGTATTTTTTATAGGAGAAATAAATCACTTGTTTCAAAAGTAGGATGTCCTAGATAGTTTCAAAATCCATTCATGATTTGCCAAGTATGTGTAGTCAAATAAGTAAGACTTAGATGGGTTGCATATTTTGTGCTATCTTTATGTTGGTGCTATTAAGAGAGCAATGATCTCACCCTATGTTAAAGAATGTGACTTATTCACAGTTCTTCAAACTTTTGTTTCTATATTAGATCCCTAAAAAGGTACCAAAATACATACAATGTGGAGCAAACACCGAGGAGTCAGATATTAAATATACACAAATATACTAATGAAGAAAAATAATAATCAAAATGTAGTCTTGTTTTCTAATTTGTGTTACCTCTTTTTTCTTTCTAATTTGTGATTTTACTTTTACAAAACAACTTTCTCCTGTAGTCTGAAGGGTAAGAATGTTTTTCCTCAGAAGTTTTACTGAGAAAAAAGAATTAGTTAAGCTTCTATTTATACATCAGTTACTCTGGTTATCGATGACTAATAATGACATGATGTAACTCAAAACTATAATCACTAATTACCAGTATTAGATTTCAGATAATCTTGACTATATTTAGTATGATTTTTTCTCATAACAAAATACCTAACTCTTCAAAAGTAAAATGATTTAAAACTTGACATAATATCTCTAAATCTATATGTGAATTGCTTCTGGACACAATAAAGTTAAGTCAAACCACTTTTCAGAGAGATATATTAAACTTTCTCATCAACAAGGAGTTGAACTAAAAAGAATAAGATGCAAATAATTCTTGCCATGATTTACAACACTACCCATTAGTCTCTCAACAGGGTAAACTGAACTTCTATATAACTAGCTAGCTTGAAGTCACTTGCCTTGGGCTAGCAATTAACCATTTGCCGGGCCTGGGTGTTTAATACGAATGAAACATGTTATAAGATTGATGAAGACAATAAATAATAGGTACACTTTTAATAGAAAAAAAAAACACTCACAAACTTTGCTTTCTTATACCTGCCCTACCCACCTGTATACCCTCTGCATCATTGAAGACAATTTTCTAATTCTGTGTTTAAAATATGACATATGCTATAAATGAGATTTTAATAGCAAGGACTAAGGAGGTGCCTATACCATTTACTCTTTCTCATCTAATTGTTAGTCAAAGAATTGACTACATTTAAAAATTAATATCAGCTACCAGAAATTTTGGATGAACATAATATTTTGAGGTGGGCTGGTGATCAAAGTATAACATTCAAGGCAACCTGACATTAAAAGCATTGCCTGATTTTTTAATGTTATAGAGAACCAAATTTTTACAACAAAGTTGACTGCTGCAAGAACTGATGCCAACACATGAAAATGGAAATAAGAAATTTGTTTTAGTTTTTAGCTGTTAATCCAAAAAAAAATTCAAAATGCAACTAGAAGCAGATTTCTTAGAAAAGTTTTCCTTTGATCTCTAGGTTGTAAAACTAAACTGACATATCTGATTGCAAAGGAGAGTTACTCTAAGATATTTAAAAATGAGCAAAGGTATAATCTTCCCCACATTTCTCTATTACATACAGTTTTTGCTCTATATACAATTTAAATTACTTTTTAATAAAGTAGAGTTCTTTCAACAGTTACCATTTTCAAAATTAGGTTGGCCAGGTTTTGAGGGGCTGTTCTCTAATTTGCGTAAGTAGTTAATAAAGACAAGAACTTAAGGAAAACTATCCCAGGAGGTTCTGAGTGCCAGCGTCAGGATGGACAGAGGTGAGAATAAGGGAAGAAAATTCATCTACATACCCAGCAGGTATCAGTCATTTATATATTCATCTGTTTTCAGTTCTCAACTTGATAAGAGTATGTCCATTTCATGGTGCCGTGCAGAGAAAATGAAGTGTGTAAGGTCATTCAATAAAGATTAAATTAAAAACATATTCCTATTGCACCCTCAGGGTCCATTAGCCTTGATGAGTGTACAAATACGTTCTTTGTTATATGTGCTCCATCCTGAAAGAGATTGTGTGCTTCGCTCATTATAAATGTGCACCTGAAAAGATTGAACATTATCCCCTCTTTTTTAACTGACCTGTGGCCACCGCTGGGTTCATTAGTGCAGAACATCTTTTCCACTGGCTGAGTCTGCCCTATTGTTTGCCTTGGCCAGGGTCAAGTCAAGGGCATCCAGCCTAGATTGGACTCATTTGTCACAGGGTCTAGCAACAAAGCTGATTTCAGCAGAGACGGGGTGAATTTCATGGGGCTGAAACACAACCTTTGACACTGAGTGCCCAGGGCTGCTCAGAGTTGCACAGATGGCCTGCCACCCTTAGGCATCTAGGAACAAAGAATTGGTGAATTATCACAAAAATAAAGTTTCCACAGTCAGCATATATTTTAAGTGTTTAAATTATTTGCAGGAATTTTTGACAGTCTAAAATTGCATCTTGAGCACTTGTGATAATCGCTGTGCTTTTTAGACTATGAAGGAAAAAAACAATTCAGTTGGGGGCTTATTGCTTAACTGGTGTAACGGTGTAAAGTGTAGCAATTTAGTGTGGAGTGCAGGTTTTCCATGGTCAGCAGGAGCCGGCATGAACAATGGGTCGTGCTGAGGTAGCATGTGGAAAATGACTTTAATACACCATATAGAATGGCTTATTGCCTTGGTCAATAGGCTGCAGTGAAGATGGTGTATTCAGCCACTTGGGAAGGTTAAACCTGTCAGGGAACACCGTGACTGATATGCAGGGGCTGCTTATGAGGTCTCTAATGGAAAAACCTGACAAGCAAAGTTATAAAGGTTACACTTGACACATACTTCAGCATTATGCCTTATATTAATCCATTTTTTTAAAGGTAGAGTACTTTATATTTGTTAGAAATTGATGCCACAATAGTATTAACACTCTAGAGGAAACATTTAAACTTTGCAGTAAAGTAAGGAGCATTATAGGATGAGATCACTGCCTGGCTAAGGATACTTGTCTACTCCACTGGCAACATATTTCTTTTTCTCCCCGGAAGTCATTTTTGTTGTTATTATGCCTTATTATTATCATTCAGGAATCATAGTTTAATAAACATTCCCAAGATTTTTTTCTACGGACTACTTATGATAGTGACATTCTGATATATTCTGCAAGATTTTTAAGAGTACAGTGAATTTATGTTTCTGCTCTTCCTCTCCTGCTCATTCCAAAAGAGAAACTGCACAATAAAAGCTCTTACATTCACACTAAAATTTGGGGCTGCAGTAGAGTTTACTTTCAGTGAATGACACGGAGTTCTCAAAATACTGTGCCCAGGATTTATGCCTATCAAAATATTAACTTCACAACTGTGTTCTTATCGTAATAGGAGATTGCACATGTTCATACCCAATTAGATGTATCAGTAAAAGTGAAAAGAAATGAGTACCTAGCTAATTTTTTAAAGGATTAATGACTACAGACAATTCAAATATTCTAAGAAGTATTTATATGATCTGGAATTTTGAATCAGTATTTAACAATTAATATGATTTTTGATTATTCTCCAAAATTACATTAAATTGTAAAGAGATTGATGGAGACTGGGCCATTTTATACCAATGTTACTAAGGAACATTTTATACCAATGTTACTAAGGAATAAAATAAAATATATTTTATTAATAAAACTGTGAAAGAAATAGTTTTGAAAATGATATTGCTGAAAACAAGAGAGTACATAGAATAGTGTTCAACATTCAACATTTTACTTGTTTTGTCTTCTCCTTTCTAATTTTAAAAGAACCATAGGAGTTGATCCAAATTCTAGGTTTTAGAGAGCCTTGTATTTGTGAAGTGTTAGACTGACAATAACGTACAATGAGATATTTTATATAATAAAATTATAAACATAATGATCCTAAAATGTTTTACATATGCTTATAAAATGCTTCTATACTTAACTAAAAATAAATTGTTATATTTCTGATCATTTTATACTAGAGACAATTAGAACTAAAATAATAATTTTAAGTACCTAAATGATTAAGGTACATTTTTCCTGACTCATTGTTTTGAACACATAAATAACAGTAAACTTATTCAAAGAGTCAAATAGTGGGCCATGAGATGATGTCCCATAAAATTTTATATAATATATTTATAGTAAAATAAAATTTTATCATAATTAGTTATACTATTGCTATATCTATAACTATATAAAAAACATATACTTTATCATTATACATATGAATGTATATCACACATATTTATAATTATACACAATTAAGCTACAATCTGATTATGTGGAGCTATGGCAAAATTACTTAGGAAATATTTTTAAATTAGAAAAGAAGTTTTTTATTTATTTCCCTTCTGTTGGAATTATAATTGTGTTTTTTAAAATTATGCTCCCAATAAAAGTTACATTAATAAAAATTCAAATGAGAACTTTTTATTTTCTGTTTTTTTTATAATTCATTAAATCATTAATAAAACTTACCTGTTTATAGATCTTAAGCATATGTCATGCAGGGTTTATTTAAAATTATGCTTACATTCCATTTAATTATTCAAAATACTTATAATTTTATATTTAAAGCTTTGCATTACATATTATTGTGTATTTTAGGTTAATACTAATGGATATCCACTTAATTTTCCTTTCCAGTCAAATGAATACACATGCTCTAAATTTTTCAATGACATATACAAGATAAAATTCACATCTATAAATTGGGAAAAATAAGAATCAAGTCTATAATCATGTGAACATATACAAGAAAAATGAGCATTGATAAAAGAAAAGTATTACCTAAGTAAGCAAATCTTACTTTAGAGACATTAGACTCTAAGAAAAACTCTGAGTTTTTTAGATTACTTACAAAGTATATCCTACCAAGTTCTTCAGTATTTGTAGTGATATTTGCTTACATTTTGTTTCAACAAATTATCCTCCTCATACACGATAAATTAATTGTGAATATATTTTGATATGCATTCCAGGAACTGTGCTATGAACTATTTAGATGCTTAAAATGAGGTTCTCACCTGCCAGAAGCTTCTAATCACTCAGGCTGAACTAAGAAGAGTTATATCTATCTCTCAACACATAAAAACATTATCCCAGTTTTCTCTATACAGGTAAACTAATCAAAGAAGACAAATGTATTATTAAAAGTCTTTTACAGAATGGGCACTGGTGGAGGGATGGGTACCCGATCCTTGTATGACTAAAACGCAAACACGAAAGTTTTTAAGTATTTAACAGTACCCCGTGATTCACCACTTTGAAAACTGTTGTTGAAAAGTCAGCCTAACCAATCCAATGTAACTACTAGTAAAATGTTAGTAAAGTGCTAAATTGAGAATTGAAGATAATTGCCATGTAACATTAGAGTTCAAATCATATGAAACTGAAAAAGAAATTAGACATCACAGAGAAAAATTTTGTACTAGTTTTTCATTGTTACTTTGTTCATCACTTCTTTGTGTGCATAGGTTTAATTTCTCCTAATTTATTTTTCCCTAACAAAAAGTTGAAGTTAAAACAATATAGTATAAGAAGACAATGTTTTTATAGTTTATGATCAGTTTAGACCAATTTTCCAACACTGGAAAATTTTAGTTAATTATATGAAATAAGTTGTTTCTGCTCTTCCGGTTCTCAGTGAACATAATGTCAAAAGTAAAAGAATAGAGATGGAATTAACTCATAGTTATAAAGAAGGCCACACATTAAATGTATACAAAATTTAAATATGTTCTCAATGCTTGTCACCATTATTAAAGTTTTTGAGGTGCAGAAAGAGAAAGAACTTATACACTTCAAGTATCTATGTTTATATGTTTACTTTTCTTAGAGATAATCACAAAATTTTATGCCCAGACATTATCCTGAATTCTAACTTTTTCTGAAAAAGGAAGGTTTATGGTAAATCAGGATTATGTGATTAAAGTTTCACAAAGTCTCAACTGGAATTAATATCTAGAAGGCACTATTCCCTGAGTCAGCATTTTATTCTTAGTAGGTTCTCAAATATGTAAGCCTACAGGCAATTTTACTAGCCAATTTTTACTCTATTTTAAGATTATTATTATTATTATAATATTAAGTGATACACCTGAAAAAGGGAGCAAAATAGATGTATGGAAAATACAATTTAATATTTATAAAGTGGAGTTTTATGAAATCTCGATTTTAGATAATTTTATTTCAAAGAACTAAATTTAGCACACCATTTGCACTCAGTTAGGCCATTGACACTTACCACCTAATATCTTAAGTACAAGTTTATATACATGAATATGCATTTTCATGGTTTCTAGTAAGCATAAAAACCAGAACTGAATATTTTTCTATTGAAAATAAGTTATGCCTATCAGAATCTGTAAAAAAAAAGTCATTTTTCAAAAATAATTCTGAAAGGCTATCAACTTTACATAAACATAAAATAGCACGTGAAGAAAACAGAATATATATATATACATATATATGCATATATATGTATATATATATATATATAAGCAATTCAGAATGAGCACTCACAGTGAATGAATGAACTTTGTATGGTTAAAACCCATAAATAGCTTTTTACTCAGCAATTAGTTTTTGAAGTAAGCAATATGATATCTGTAGAAAAAAGGACAATGAACAGCAATTACCCAAAATTAAAATGTTTATTTACAATAAAGAGGATTGTAGTAAGCATATTCAGATTAAAATGGAGATATTATCTTGTGTATGTTAGCCATAGTTTTCTGATAAAAATTTTGAAAGTTCAGATAAGATTGAACACATGTAGGAAAAGAGATCATGCTCCGTGTCACTGTCACTGTCACTGTCACTGTCACTGTCATCCCATTGCTCATCGATTTGTTCGAGCGGGCACCAGTAACATCTCTCATTGAGAGACTTATTGTTACTGTTTTTGGCATGTCCAATACACTCGGGTAGCTTGCCAGGCTCTGCCGTGCGGGCGCAATACTCTCGGTAGCTTGCGGGGCTCTCCAAGAGGGGTGGAGGAATCAAACACAGGTCAGCTGCGTGAAAGGCGAACGCCCAACTGCTGTGCTATTGCTCCAGCCCCATGCTCCCTGTATTTAAATTAATTTACAATATTATAAAAACAATGAGTCCATGCTTATATCTTGTTTATAATTGAGTTATGTCGCAACCTATTTGAAAATGACTTAATCTATCTTTCCTATGCCCCAACACTTTTTTGATATTCAGTTGGAATTTGACCTTGCTACACTATGCAAAGCACTTGGGTCACTGATGAGGGGTCACTGAGTTTGCAGCACACTTCTGGAGTTTTATTTTGGTGGCTAAATAATAAAGTGAAGGGGAGCACTGCAGAGAGTGACCATAATAGATTGGCTTTTTTGTAATTAAGACCTTTTAAGATAACTGTTTTCCGAATTATAATGTGGTATATCCAGAATTTCTGAACCTGACATTGATTTATGCTGGTCAGATTCTATCTTTGCCATTTCTCATTGTGTTGTTTTTCATTAATTTAATTATACATGAGCATTCCTAGGTTTATTTAAAATTCATTAGTTGCCTAAAATATCCTGTATATAGTTTCTCCTAAAAAACTAAAATTTAACTGATGATTTTGTTCTCAGGCTGATTTAATGTTCACATATTGTTATTTATATATATAACAATATTTGTACATAGCATTCATATGTAAATATATATTTAAAACATATGTGCTTAGAAAATACATTTTAGTTAGCCATGTTAATATTGAATAAAGCACTGTTATGAACTGGATCTTCATTTGGTTTTAAAAAAAAGAAAATGTTTACTTTCCAAACAACTATTTTTAAACTAAACTAGTTTTCCCTGAAGCTAGTAAATATCTAGATCAGTATTTCTCAACCTGCAGCCATACGATCCCTCTGAGGGCCCCAAAGATATTCCAAGGAAATCAAAGGTAAAAATCAAATAAATAAGGAATTACAGCACACAACTAGGGGAGCCATCCTGTAGGAAAGAATCAAGGTTAAAAGGAGACTATAGTTGGAAAAAGTTTAAAAATGTTGGTATAGATAAGATTAAATGTGTTAATTTTAATAGCTACATGCAAATGTGATAATTTTTGTTCAGTTAATATGTAAGTATCCAATCAGAGTTAGTGATAATGATGGCTATGTAAACATTGGGATTTGTGATAATTCTCTTGGAATGATAATTCATTTAGTTCCAAAGTACTGGACATGAAAAACAGTATTCAGGGGCTGGAGTACAGAAGAAAGCCACTTGCCTTGCATATAACCAACCCAGGTACTGTGCCTGGCACTCATTATGGCTCCTTGAGCCCCTCAAGGATGATCTCTGAGTACAAATCCAGGAGTAAACCCGAGAACGGTTCTGTGTGGCCCCCAAGACCAAAACATTTAAATGATATCGTAAAATTTTAAAAGATAAAGTTCACTCCAAAATTTAATCATCTGTTTCTTTTAAAAGTATTATTCCATTATATCTATAAAAATGCTATTTTAATAAAATCATAGGAAGAAATATGTGATTTTCCATTTCACAATTTTTATCACAAAATTTTGCAGTTTTATATAGAATTTAATGGGGTTCAAATAATATATAAATTGATGATTTGATGTTTGAATATATGGTGAAATGATAACCACAATAAGCATATTTAGCATCTACCAACAAACATGTATGATTATTTCAAAAGGAAAGGCTTTGCTATTCTGTGGGTGATTTATCTAGTTATTCGACAGTTTACTTAAATGCTTTCTAATAATTTATCGACATAAGAAAGGAAAGGTAAAAAAAGTATTTTTTCTGTAGTTTTTCTTGTTTTTATATATTTCGTACTGAAGTAACATTGCATATTAAATTATGAAACTCTCAGGCAATATATAGATTAAATGAAATTAAAATACACAAACTCCATAAATATAGTTTGATAAATTTTGATTAAAGCATGCATCAGTGTAACTATCATCAAGATTAAGAACTAATCTTTTCTATCATTTGAGAGAACTCTTGTGGATTTCTGCAATCCGTCTTTCTGACCCTAGGATCTAGCAACTATTGACCTAATTTGTTACTTTCAGAGTAGTCATATTGATCCTATAATTACATATGAATAAAACTGCTGGATATTGTGTTTCTTAGTATTTCATTTGGTCTTAGATATAGTATATATCATATATAAATTATATACTTGTATATTTATATACATATATGAATTATTTCATATCCCAGAAGCTTTTTATTTCTATACATTGTTATATTTATAAATATACAACAGTATTTATCTGTGTACTGTTGAATAGACATTTTCATTTTTACTTCTCACTTGTTATGAATAATGGTGTCATGAGTATACATGAAGGTCTGTATAGTAAATATTTTATAACTTCTGAGTAGATATAGAGGTGGGATTTCTATTTTGTTTTTTCCATGTCTTTCAGCAATGTTTGTTAATTTACATGTGTAAGTCCCAGCATAACTAATTGGGGAGTGATAAACACATTTTTGTATTATGTCCGTGATTAAATTTGTCAAAATTTGTGAAAGTTACTGATCTATAATGTCCTCTTCTTATAATAAATTTATCTTATTTTTTCAGCCAAATACGCTTTTCAGATTTGTGTATCAATAAATGATTTTGATCTTCAAGAATAATTTAAAGAGTTATTAAACTAATAATAAGGTAAAATAATGAGGTAAAATCCATAAAATTAAAAAAAAAACTAATAAGAGCCAGGGTAATAGACAGTGGGCACGTTGCTTACATTGCCTCTGGTTGACCCTAGTATGATCCTCAGCACTCTACATGGTAGCTGAACTCTACCAGGAGTGATACCTTAGCACAGAATCAGGATGAAGGCCTGAGCACCAGGGGGTGGGCAGCAACACCCCTCCTCCCAAAAATAATTCAATAAATTATTTTTCCTGTGCCAAAAACAGTAACAAGTCTCACAATGGAGATGTTACTGGTGATCGCTCGAGCAAATCGATAAACAACGAGAGGACAGTGCTACAGTGCTTTTTTATTTGGATAAAACACTTAGGTGGTGTCAAGAGACCACTAGGTACTTGGGTGCAAAACCAAGATATGAAAAGAATAAACTCTAGCCCTTGGAATCATCTTCCCGGCCCTAACATCTTTAGATAATCTATTTCTTTAATATTTAATGGATTTTGCCAATGAAATTACATTACCATGGTTTCATATGTGAAAAAGATTTTTAAATTATGAGTTCATAATTTTAATATTGGTGGTGTGTTCATGTTATTATTATTCTGTCAATTTTAGTAACTTGTGTATTTCCCATTATCCCAGTAATTTCTATTTCTATGGATCTGGAATTATCTAGACAAGAACAAGTAGGACCATCTCTCATTTATTCTGTAAGGCTGCATACTTTTTCACTTAAATTCATAAGCAAAATATGCAGTGATAATGAAGTTGGTGGGTGCCCATAGATGGCTTATGTGAGGAGAGGTGAGACTTGAGACTGTCACTTTCTCCTTGGACACAGTAAGGTGTGCCTCACCCCACCACAAAAAAAAAAAAGAAGTGAACTCTGAGTGCAGCTGAGTGTGGTACCATCCCCCCCCAAGAAACAAAACTTTAGAGGTTATTTTCTAAAGATTATAAAGAAAATTAATTTTTAGAGCTCTGTGGGCTGATTTCAATGATTCATAATTTACAAAATTTCCTTCCTATATTGAGCAAACGATTTTGGAACAACTTCAATCAGAGGGGCATACACAGAAAACCTGGAGATGATTTAGAAGTTACCAAACACCTATACAAATATATTCTGAGAGATACAGTGTTTCACCATAGAATTTTTTCAGATAAAAATGTAAGGACAGAAATAAGTTAAATAAAGTTAAAGTATAAGCAGTATTAAAAAAATCTGATATTTGATAAAGTTTTAATTTTCAAAATTTCAGAAAATCTATTATCTAAACTTAAATGTATAGCATTTAAAGTGAGCATAGGCATGTGTTGTATAAAAGCTCACAAAATCTAAATAGTTCTTCAATTAATTCTTAAAAAAAAAGCAATCTTAAATCTCTAAGGTGACTATTATGATCTAGATACAAAGTAATTTCCTAAACTTCAATTGTTTTAAATCTTTGTTTCTCCAACTTGTTTCAAAATTTTAATTTATTTTTGTTGAAATAATAGTGCATTATAGCATCATGTAAAATAGGTGTGCTTCACTAAAAATCAAAAAAATTTGCACATTTTTTGTGTTAAAAAACATGTGTTTCACAACTATAAAGTCAGATGAAAATAATTATTACACGTTAGACATAGATAGCTAGTAATATGTAAAAGTCGACATTTAGAAAGGAAACAGTAAAATTATCAAAACTTTTTTTTCTCCAAATATTTTTGAATTTCACAGTTACAACAGTCAGTACTATTATGTTTACAATGTTACAGGTGACAACCGGCACCAGTGTCACTTTCCCTTCCCACTGTCCCAAGTTCCTTCCTCCCACTCTTCTCAGGGGGTTTCCAGCCACCTCTCCTCTCTAGAAGCCTCTCTGCACCTGGCTTGGAGTTATGCATTGCAAAGGGTTTCCAGGCTCCATAGAGGGATCTTTTGTCTCAGAGGCCTCCATGCCTCCAGGCTGGTTTAGGTTTCAGTTACTGTTTTTCCAGCATGTATTCCTAGGGCCCCTATCTTGTTGCCTGCAACATTTCTCCCTAGAGATTCTGTAACTTCATGCTAAGAAAGGTCACACACCCTGTCTATGCAAGGGTGTGAAATCTCATGCTAACTTAGTATCAATGGGCCCCAGCAATGATCTATTGGGTTTCAGAGTTGTCAGTCTGAAATTCTGAAACTTGATTAGAACTAGAGTAAAAAACCATCTTTTCTCTCTTTGGAAGGGTAAGAGTGTTTAAGACAAAGGCTATAGATGGGGCTTTTGTTGGGGCTTTTGGCAAATCTATTGCAAAAAGACAATTTTTGTCTTTAATGGTTACATGCAAACACATGCCCAAGATTAACAGACATAATTTAGGTTCTCAGAGTTGGGTTTTCTTTAAAAGGAGTCTCAAGTCCTCAACAGGTTCACAGTAAGTTGGATTCAATTTAAGTCAGTGTTTGGACAAGTGGATGTGATATCGGTGGACCCCACGGGTGTCTCACGTGGTCCAGGAGGAAGGAAGACAGTCACCTTCTCTCACGCCTCCTCTGCCACCTGCAAACCACTGGGAAGATGCGGACCGATAAAGTCTGTGATGAGCCCCTGCTCAGCACGGGCCTGAGCCCTGCCAGCCCCACCTGGTGTCCATCAGGCCACACCTGAAGTTCACTTGGTCTCCTCGGCCTGGGAGTTCATCCCCGCCACCCGATTTCTCGGGGAGCCATGGACTCGGGCTGGAGCGAGGAGAAGGAGAAACCAGGAAAGGAGAAACCAGTCCCAAGGTTTCCAGGGTTCTTGACTCACTCTCGGAAAAGAACTTCAGAAGTAGACAAGCAGTGAAGTAAGCAGATTTTATTTGGAAGTTTTTTGAGGGAAGGAGGAAGTGGGAGAGAGGAGAGTAAGAGTAATGTGCTCAAGAGAGAACTCGGGCTTCTCCAAGGGTGGACAGAGCCTTGAATGGACTCTTGGGCTGGTTTTATAGGTTCTTTGTGGGACCTCTCGATCCAGAATGTTCTGGAGTCTCCTTGGGGCTGGGTCACTGAAGTTAATCGGATTAAAGAAGAGGGCTGAGGAATTTCGAGAAGAGGAACTTCATGGGGAGGGGTCCAATATCTTCAAGGTTTGTGGATGTCTTATCACGTCTTTGTTTTCTGTATCTACAAGGTGGATCAGTCATAAAATTCTCCTTCCCAGAAACTTTGTTGACCTAAGTTTCATTGCAAAGGGCCTTTCCCTATCTACCTGCCTACATTAGATAGAGCTGGACCCAGCCAGAAATTTTATCACATTTTACAACACTTGTAGTACTTACAGTGACTTGATAAGGTCTCCCTTACATTTTGGCAATAGTTGGTGAGAAAGGGAATCAGTTTCCAGATTTTCAATAAGCCCCTATTACCAGGATGAATTTTCACTGGGTTCATTTTCTATTTGGATGAGGTAAAATAGCAAATTCATGAATTGTCTGCTTCATCTGTCATAAATGAAGAGCATACTTAGTTAATTTTAAACTCTTTGAGTCCAAAAGGAAGTCTGTTTTTGCTCTTTGTTTAGGAGACCACACCTAAGGATGCTCAGAGATCATTCCTGTTGGGCTCAGGGGAAGGAATCTGTCCATGTGCAAGGCCCTATCCTCTGTGCTATTGCCCAGGCAGCAGTAATCTGTCTTTCAAAGGGCCTAATTTACCCTGGTTTATTAACAGTTTACAATAATAATAATATCATTATGTTTAAAAGGGACTAAGCTTGATGTTTGTGGGTCCCCACGAGTGGATTATGTGAGATGAGGAGAAAGAGACAGTCACTTTCACCTGATCCACCTCTGCTACCTGGAGACCCATATAGGAAGTCAACGACTGATTAAGTCTTCGATGAGCTGGAGCTCCTCTCAGATCACCCCCCACACACACCCCACCCCACCCCCCTACACCCCCCCCCAGGTGGCTGTCAAGCCACACTTGATATCTGATTTGTCTTCTCATCACTGGCGTTGATCCCTGCCACCAATTTCTCCTGCAGCTGAAGACTCAGGTTGGGACTAGGAACTGCTTTTTGAAAGAAAGGAAAGTCAGTCCTGGAATTTTCCCAGGGTTACTGGGGTTACTGGGTCCTTGTCTTGTCTCACATCGAAGAATTTAAGGAGTAGATGAGCAGAGCAGTCAAGTCAAACAGATGTTATTTGGAGGTTTTTGAAGGTGAGGAGAGAGGGAAAGTGAGAGAGAATAACACACTCAAGAAGAACTCAGGCTTCCCCAAGGGTGGAGAGTCCCAGCATAGATGCCAGCATGAGGTATGAAAGCATGAAAATACACATCTCAAGTGGGGAGATGCAGTGACACATGTGCTTAGCCACATTGGCACAAGAAGCATACGGGTGGAAGCATATGCGTGCCCTTCCTTTGTTCAAGGTTGTAAAAAATACAAAGGCAAGTGCATGGAAGGGTGATGTGTGTTCATGGGCTCTCCAGGTCTCTCTCTCTCTCTCTCTCTCTCTCTCTCTCTCTCTCTCTCTCTCTCTCTCACTCTCTCTCTCTCACACTCTCTCTCTCTCCCCCCACCCCACCCCGCTTGCCTTCAGTACTCTATAGCTGCTGTGTATGAACTGGATCGGGATGGCTCCTCCTTTGTGCTCTGCTTCTGTGTGTGCCACTGTGCTCTCTTCTGTCTGTCTCTCTGCCTCTGACTCTGACTCTGTATTCTCTCCTCTGATCTCTTCCAACCTCTCTCTGTCTATGTCATCTCTCCTCGGGTCTCTTACAATCTCTCTTCTTCTGATCTCTCTCTCTCTCTCTCTCTCTCTTTCTCTCTCTCTCTGAAGCCCTTCTGCTTCTCTCTCTGGAGCCCTTCTCGCTCTCACTTCTGACTCTGACTCTCACTTCTGACTCTGACTCTTACTTCTCACTCTGAGTCTTACTTCTGACTCTGTCTCTTACTTCTGACTTTGAGCCCTACTTCTGACTCTGACTCAGATTCTCTCTCGCTCTCACTTCTGACTCTTACCTTCTCTGCTCCATAGTCTTAGTTTATATAGCAATCACATAGAGTGGTGATACAAAGGTGGGTTGAACATTAACAAATCAACAAAGAGGGGTAAGACCACTCCTCCAGGAGATTATCTCAAGGACAAAATCTCATCTAAGGAGATTACTCCAGATTACTAGGAGATCTGCTCAAGGGTGGGATCCCAACAAGGGTGTGTTGCTTTCTTCTTTTCTCAGCTAGTAATTCACTTAATTAGTTGAGGTGAATCTACTTCTAATATTTCTAGCAATGTCATTCTGTATGAGCACAGTAAGAAATATATCAAACTTAAAAGTTTGGTTCTTCCTGAGGACATCTCACTATATATTCCAGACCACAGTTCTCAGACCAGGTTAGTCTTCCTAACCCCAGCAGGGTCCTAGTCTCATCATTACTTTTGGAGCATGACAGCATTTTTTGTCTATGACCATGCTCTCAACTTGCAGTTGAGTTTTGTGGCTCTCTGGACTGGCCCATTTCAATGCTAGGGTAGCTCATAGCTTACCCTGGGTCCATTCCGTCCTTCGTTGGGACCCTGTTTTGGGGTGCTAAGAACTAAGGGCAACTGAGTGGAGAAAGCAGATGACCAGGAGTAAACATTATTTGAGTCAATCAACTCTAAAGCTACAAAGCATAATATTAACTGTCTTCCTGTGTTCATACAGAAAGGATATTGCTTTAAGGTAAACTAAGTACCCTGCGGCAATCCTGGAAGGACAAATCCAATGTTATCCTACACAAGGTGACTTTTATAGAGTTTTCCCAAGGCAACCCCAATTGGGGCTTTTTGGCTAGGTAAGAGTCCTTTGCTAGGGTTGTTGCTAAGTGGGTAGAGCTGGGAGTGATCTTTGAAACTCCTTTTCTTGAACTTTGTCCCTGCTGCCTCTTCTCTTGGAGGGTGGGTCCAGCCTTTTCTGATCTGGGCTAGCTGAGGGTTAATCAGATTAAAGAAAGGAATTGAGAGTTCACAAGTAATTTCCTTAAGGTTCTTTCTGTAGGGAGGGGGCGAGCCTTCTCAGGGTCTGCTACTGGAGAATGTCTTATCAGGTCCTGTTTTCTGTATCCACAAGGTGGGTCAGACTTAAGTATTGTGGTTTCATTGTAGCAATGTAGCTCTGTCATCCCACTGTTCATTGATTTGCTTGACTGGGCACCAGTAACATCTCCATTGTGAGACTTGTTGTTACAGTTTTTGGCGTATCGAATATGCCACAGGTAGCTAGGCTCTGACGTGCAGGTGGGATACTCTCGGTAGCTTGCTGGGTTCTCCAAAAGGGAGGGAGGAATCCAACTCGAGTGGGTCGTGTGCAAGGCAAACTGCCCTACCTGCTGTGCTATCACTCCATTATCTCCAAGTTATTCATTGCCATGTTGTAGGGGGGCCCTTCCTTAATCTACCTGCCTGCATCAAGCTGAAGTTTGGTCTTGGGAGCTATTATCTATCTGAGCAGGAGTTGAAGTTGGTGGAACTCTACCCCCACCCACCCCCCATGGGTGACTTATGTGAAGCAGAGAGGAGAATGACAGCCACTTCCTCCTGGTCCACCTCTGCCACCACAGGACTGGCTGGAAAGGCTAGGACTGGAAAAGTCTGGGGATGAGCCCTTGCACAACACGGGCCAGACAGAGCCCTGCCAGTCCCATTAGGTGACAATCAAGCCACACTTGATGGCACTTGCCCGTCTGGTATGGTACTTAATCTGTAGCACCCAATTTATCAGAGAGCCAAGCTATGTCCTCGGGCTTGAGTGAGGAATTACTCTTTGTAGGGAAACAAAACCAGTCCTAGGCCTTACTCAGGGCTTCCACATCTTTGTCTTTCTCAGAAATGAATTTCAGGAGTAGTGCAGTAGATACAGATTTTATTTGGAGGTTTTCTTTTCTTTTTTTTTTTTTGAGAGAGAGAGAGATGTGCTCAAGAGAGAGAATGTAGACTTCTTCAAAGATGGAAAGGATCCTGAATGACTTTTAAGACTGGATTTTCTATGAATAAATTCTTCAAGTAGGTAGCTTTGTTTGTCTTGGATTGTTCTGAAGTTTTCTGTGGGCTGGGCCCTAAAAGTAGTCAGATTCAGAACTGGATGGGGAGGATTAACAAGATTAAAGGGAGGAAATGGGAGCTCCTGAGGAATGTTCTTCAGGTCCTTCTCACAGTCTTTGTCTTTGCTAAAGTTTGTTCTTATTATCGGGAGGGGTAGAGCCTCCTCAGGGTCTGTTTCTGTTGAAAGACTTATCAGTTCTTTCTGTATCTACAAGGTGGGTCTGACAGCCTTAGTACTAGTGGTTTTATTACTTTCCAGGAATTCCATTTTTTTTTGGGGGGTGTCCCTCTGTATCTGCCTGCTCACATAAAATTGAGAAAAAATACTCAGAAGTTTCATAGCATAATTTTCTTAGTATCTTTTTTAGTATGTAATTAAATTTCTCCATTTTTCCCAATGTTTGGTAATGCCATGCTTTGTGGAGCTGATAAGTATTTTTAAAGCAGATGCTAAATTTTGGGTAACTTTAAGAAGTAAAACATGTACCATTGTCCTCTGTAGTGATCTGGCTAAGCCAGATCTAGGAATTATTTTCTTAAATAACACTGTAGACACTTCACTGGTTTTCTCAGTGTGGTTGGGGAAAGCTACTGGTGGTGTGTAGGTTTGAAAAAGAACCAATAAATATTTGTACCCTAGTCTTTAGGCATTTGAGTGAAGTCAAGCTGTCATCGTCCTAGGAGAATTTCCTTGATGACTTTTATATTTTAAATACAAATGACAAAAATAGAATAAATATCTATATTCATATTATTACAATCATTATGCTTATAATCTGAAATAGCCTTAAAAAAAGGTTCTCATGTGTAGTATAACATTGATATATCCTTTCTCCATTGCCACAGGGAAATTAGGTTTATTGGGTTACACCATTCACAGTGCTCCCAAGGCAATCCCATTTCTTTGTTTATCTTTAACTTCTCTGTGCTCTCTTCCCCAAATGATGAATCCCCTATTTGCCCTAAGCAGTACCTGTGACTTGTACAGTCAAATTCCCCAGAAATCTCTGTATTTGTATTTGTAAATGAAATATTTATTTTCTCTTTCCCTTATGTCCTTTGCATAATTTACTTCAGAACAATGTCCTTTTTGTATAGACAGAGGAAGATGGTTAATGCTACACTTTTGTAACTTGCGAGTTAATTGATTCCAAATATATTCTCTCCTGGTCATCTGTTTACCCGACTTAAGCTTCAGTTGTCCTTAGTTCCTAGTATCCCAAAGCAGGGTCCCGATGAATGGACTGGATGGACCCAGGGCAAGCTGTGAGCTACCCTGGCATCAAAACAGACAAGGCCAAAGGCCATAATACTTAACTCTATGTTAAGAGCATGTTCATGAACAAATTCTGTCATGATACAAAGAGAAACAACTGGATAAAAACCCTGCTTAGGGCTAGGAAGGGGTCATCTGGCTGAACACTGTAGTCTGGAATCTATAGTGAGATGTCCCTAGGAGCCATCTTATAAGCTTAATGTATCTCTTTTTCTGTGCATACAAAATGACTGATATTATTAAGAAGTAGAATTAAGGTGAATTTTTAAATGGTTTTTGGACTACAGAAAGGAGAAATGCACCCCTAGATGAAATTCAGCCTTTGAGTGGATCTTCTAATAGGAGATATTTGTCTCAGAAGAGCTTCCCCAGAAGGAAGAGAAGGGATTTATATATGTTGATTGTACTATCTGATCTAGGTGTAGTTCCTACCCCAGAAGCCTGGAAGTTGGACTGGAGACCAAGGCGAAAAATGCGGAGAGACTATCATGGGAGACAAGAGACAGGAATGATGGGCGGTGTGAAACTGCATGGGCTGCTTAGAGAGACTGGAACAGCTGTGTGTGGAGAAGGGAATAAACAGCAACTGACCACCAACCAGCCTGGCACCCCTGTTCCCTTCTTCATGTGGCTGCAGGCTGGGGTGGGGAAATAGCTCATGGCCATGCAGATGGTGGGCTAGAGAGGCCGTGCCACCCCTGCTCATTAACTTATTTTGTTTCAGGTGACACAATTGAATGCCACTTAGACAGACTGAAGTAGGAGGTTGAAGCAAGCATCTTTATTACAGGAAGCCTGGGACCCTGAGCACACTAGGGTCCCAAAGAATTTGCAGTCAGGGAGAAGTTTCTAAAGGCAAAAGCCATATCCTAGTCAGACACAACAGATACATTGAGTAAGGGGCTACAGGAGCTGAGATCAGCAAAGCCAGTTACAGAAGCAAAATAAGTGAGTTAGTGGTCCAACTGGTTTAAAATCATGATGAACAATGGCTTGCAGTTATGGGTGGAGTGGGAGTCGCATAATCACTACTGGGGTAGTGATTTCAGAATCTAAACAATTTGTTTAGGGGCTATGCTTATTAGTGTATTACACCTGACCCTTGGAACAATGGAAAAGAATTCCTCTCCTGCTAGGAGGCTAGGAGGGGAGGAAAGAGGAGGACCCTTCTGTCAGGAGCCATTAGCTCACTATGTCAGGAACCCTTAGTTTGTATTGAGCATACTAACACTTGATTTTTGATCAATAAACCCCACACATTAGCTATTAAAAAGTCACAACTAAGGAAATGTTACCTTATCTTCCAAAATATTACATAACCCACTGAGTAAACCCAACCTGTGACAGAAAAGAAAACCCACATCAAATGTTCTTTTTGTTTTGTTTCTTTAGTTTTTTGATCTTTGTGTCATACGTGGTGATTCTCAGGGGTTACTCCTGGTTCTTCACTCAGAAATTGTTCCTGGCAGTACTGGGGGACCATATGGGATGAAGGAGACCAAACTCAGGTCAACCACATGCAAGACAAACACTACCCATTCTACTATTACTCCAGCACAAAGTGTTATCCCTGCTAACAATGTAATGTTCATGGTGACTGCCACAGATTTATACATCAATTATTTTTTACATATGTGTGTATATGCATGCACATACATGTATATTTACATATATATGTATATGAAAGATGGTAAGGTGAGTGATAAGAAAGAGGTAAAGATGTGTAAAACACTCTAGCACTATTCTAGCACTATTGTTTGTTATTAAAAATACGCACTCACGTTAATAGTGATCACCATGCTATGACTTATTTCTTTGTTAGTAACAGGCAAAAAATATAACCCTTAGACAGTAAAATCTGTAATACAAGCAAAACTCCATTTTTAAAAAATTCAATACACTAGTGAACAAAGTTTAAAAAGCACATAAAAATAGTTGGTTAATCTCCTAAATTAATGATATTTTAAATTATAAGCATTATGGGACCTTGGCTTCAGAAAAATGTAGATTATTATATGTAATATAATATAATATAATAAATATTGTTAGGGTTAGAACTCAACATGACAAATGAACTGTGCAGGAGGAAGAGAGCGGCATGGAACGCCTTCAAGAGCATCGAAGAAGAAGTTGTTAAGAGGATGAAGAACCTTCGGCTCTGGGCACATCTTTTTGACTCCACTGTTCTTCCTGTGCTAACATACACATCAGATACATGGGTCCTATGAAAACAGGATGAGAACACTATTCAGTATCCCAAGGAGGAATCAAGAGCTATGCTTGGAGTATCATGTTTCACTCAAGTGAGAGAAGGAATCCCGAGTTCCGACCTCCATTGACAATCAAGAATTGGGGATGCTGTCTTGTTTGCCAAGGCGTCGAAAATCAGATGGGCCAGACACGTAATGCGATTTAAGAGACAACACTGGACTAGAGCTGTTACCGACTGGACTCCATGGGATGTCAAAAGACCACATGGCTGCCCACATATGAGATGGTCAGACTTCTTCATCAAGACCCTGAATGAAAGTTTTGAGTTTTTTTGTGTTTCTGGAGCAAGCAGACAACATTGTGCTACACTAGAATGGGACAGGGACAAATGGAGATGTTACTGGCGCCCTCTCGAACAAATTGACGAACAACGGGATGACAAGTGACACTAGTGATTTGTTCTTATTTTGTTCTATTATTATGGTTCTAAGAAATTTCAAAAGACTATCAATAGTTCTTGAGCCAGTATAATAGTAGAGCAGGTAGGGTGCTTACCTTGCCCAAAGTTGACCTGGATTCTATTCCTGACACACTATATGGTTCCCTGAGCACTACCAGGATCAGAGAGATAGTACTTTCCTTGTACATAGTTTGGTTATAACCTGAGTTCAACTCCAGAAGTACATATAGTCACTGGAACAAAGCCAGGAG
This sequence comes from Sorex araneus, assembly GCF_027595985.1. Taxonomy (NCBI): domain Eukaryota; kingdom Metazoa; phylum Chordata; class Mammalia; order Eulipotyphla; family Soricidae; genus Sorex; species Sorex araneus. Next base: position 168,085,309 of record NC_073302.1, read on the forward strand.
TGATCCCTGAGGATAGGGAAGGAAGTAAACTCTGCACAGTAAGAACCAAAAGTGCACTCTCTCTTCCTTTCTCTCTCTCTCTCCCTCTCTCTCTATCTCTTTCTCCCTCTTTCTCTCTCTCACTATATATAATTCTCTCTATATAAAATTCTATTCATTTTATAATTCTATACACAATTCAAAAGAATGTAAGAGAAAATAGACACAACAATATGTATTAATTTTTAAAATGCTTATTTAAAGTATTTTTAAGTTTTATAACAATTCTTTAAAAATTTTTCTAGGAAAAATTTTTTCCTAGAAAAAATTGTAAAAACTATAAATTTTTATATTTATATTTATAATTATTTATAGTTATGTTATAATTATGTTATTTATTTATATTTATTTATAATTATGTTATAAATATAAGTTATAATTATGTTAACCAGTATAATGATGATTTAAACAAAATTAGATAAAATTAAAATGTATATGACTAGATATGGCATATTTTATAAATAATATTAATTTTAGCTTTATGAAACAATATAAATATCACTCCCTCTAAGGCTTATCAATTAGAAATATTGATTTATAGCATTATTTATTGCTAAAAATCTATCTATGTATTATGTTTCTATTCATTTATTTATTTGGTTGTGGGGCCAAACACAGTGATACTTAAAACTTGCTTGCTTCTGGCTCTGTGCTCAGAGATCACTTCTGGTGATCTTAGAGGAATATATGGGGTGCCTGGGATTTAATCTACATCAGATTCATGCAAGGCAAACACCCTACCTCCTATACCTCCTATACTATGACTCAATCCCTATGCTCTAGTTTTTAAAATATAAAATGCACTAATGTTTGATACACTTTGAACAAGAATTTAAGCAGGAAAACAATGAAATATAATTTTTTGGAAGCATAGAAGTGAAAATTAAAACAATATGACAGAGATAATCACTGTATCATTGTCATCCCTTTGTCCATTTCCTCAAGTGGGCACCAGTAATGTCTCTATTCATTTTAGAAGGCTCTCTTTACTCATCTTTCCCAATGATTGGAGGTTTTCAGGGTCAGAGGAATGAGAGCTATCGTTACTGTTTCTGGCATATCGAATACGCCATTGGTAGCTCGCCAGGCTCTGCCAGTGAGGGCAGGATACTCTCAGTAGTGTGCCGGGCTCTTGGACTCTTGGAGATGTATGTGTGTGTGTGTGTGTGTGTGTGTGTGTGTGTGTGTATACATACATACATATATGTATATATATAGCTATCTGTGATTTGTTGTCTACTGTCTGAACTCCATCAAACATGGTGTGATAATTATGGAAAATGAGTAGGAAGTGTCTCATAATGTGCTGGAAAGTGGCCTGGAGCATGGCGGCGCTTGGATAGTGGAGGTTGGTTCCCTTGGGATGAGGAGGGCTCCCACCCACCCCCCTCTGGGACACCCCAAGTGAAAACAGTCTGGCACAGAGTCCTGACAGAGATAATACTTACCTTAAAATCATAAGATTCCTTTTATTACTTTTACAAATAAAGATATGTAGTAAACACCTTTTACTCAAATGTATTTTAGTAAATACTAAATATTTGAGACTGAAGCGGTCACGGAAGCTCTAGCCAAACAGGGCATTCAAACTCAGTACATCAGGATCCTCTGTGAGCTGATTTACAGATTCACCACCAGAATCTCACCATTCTTCAAGGAAGTGATCATCGACGAGGGGTTCAGCGGGTGACGCCATTTCACCGAAACTCTTCAGTGCCACCCTCGAGAATATCATCTGATGACTGGAATGGGAAGGAATGGGAGTGAAGATAGATAGTTGGCAGCTACACCACCTCAGCCTCACTGATAACATCATTCTACTAACACCAAACATTAGCCAAGCAGCACAAATGCTGTCCGACTTCTACCATGAGTGTGGAAAGGTCGGACTGCAGCCGAATCTCATGAAGACAATTTTCACGAGAAACAGACTAGTTCCTGACATTACATTTGTTCTCAACAGAACAAACATCTCCAAATGCTGCGAGAACTCAACATGACAAACACCCTGGCACCTGAGCTGCACAGGAAGAAGAGAGCAGTGTGGAATGCCATCTTAAAGAGCATCAAAGAAGTTGTTAAGAGGACGAAGAACCTCCAGCTCTGGGCACATCTTTTCGACTCCACTGTTCTTCCTGCCTCAGAGGCCTGAACCCTACGAAAACAGGATGAGAATGCTATTTGGGTCTCCAAAAGAGGAATTGAACAGAGCTATGCTTGGAGTATCACGCTTCACTCAAGTGAGAGAAGGAATCCAGAGTTCTGACCTCCATCGATGATCGAGAATCAGCGATGATGCCTCACTTGCCAAGGCGCCAAAAATCAGATGGGTGGGACACATAATTCGATTTGGAGACGACTGCTGGACTAGCACTGTTACCGACTGGAGTCCATGGGACGTCAAAAGAAATCCTGACCGCCCACCTACAAGATGGTCAGACTTGAACAAACAGTTTGAGGCTTTTCGTGTTCCTGAAGGGAGCAGACACCATTGGACAACACTAGCACATAGTGGCAGGGACAAATGGACATTTTACTGGCATCCGAGGTAGTAAATCAATGAGCAATGGGGTGACAAGTGATATAAGTGGAAGTAAAACACCACTCAGTTGAATGACCTGTGTTGAGCTCTATAGCTTGCCCCTTTCTTGATGTTGTGACCTAGCTCATATAATTTCTAAATCTTTGTTTCTTTAACCATTAATTGGATGAATTATTCAATTTACGTTTATTAACTTAATTTTCTTAGGATATCTGAAATAATTTAAAACATAGCATGCACTTTTTCCATTAACTGATGGCTTTACACAACTGACAGTAAAGAATAAAATTGTTTTGAAATCATTTATGTCAAATCTGCTCAGAAAAATTGAAATTATAAATTCATTTACACTTTGAAGTTATTTCAATAAGGAGTTAAGTAAACAATGCAAAGCAACTATATTCCAGAATTCAGCTCTAGGATTATTAGAAATATAATTTGAAGGAAAAACTTGATAAGAATGAATTGTTTAAGAAAATTTAAAACAGCTTCAGACAAAAAATTTCATCTTCTAAGGCAAAAATAAATCTTTAGAATGGAACCCATTTTTTACTTTAGGAGCATGGACCATGTTCATTCTTTAGCAAACTGATTGCTGTCTTTATTTAAAAGTAGACATCTGTAGACACTCCAAAGATTATGAGAATTGTGATCAGAAACACAGCATATGGTACCAAGTGACGAATTTGAAAAGACACAGCTAAGTTTAGATGTAACTAAAATTTCTAGGTTTTGCCTGAAAACTAAACTAAACATTCTGGCGTCATTTATCACTAAACGGAGTTACTATATGATGTTCACATTCTTAACTGTTCTCTTAAAATGGAAGTATAAATGTAATGCTCTGTTTCTGTTTTGTTAAACACCTGTTGTTTTGTTTTGATTATTTTGCTGAAGGACAATAAAATATAACACAAATATAATATAATATAATATAATATAATATAATATAATATAATATAATATAAAATGTAATAAAATAAGATTGACAGTGAAAGAAAAATCAATATAAATTTGCCTACTTATAACATTTTAAATGACTATGGAGATAGGAGACTCAAAAAAAGGCCTGCAGATTCACACCGTACTTACAAACAAACAGCAAATTAGTGTTAAAGTCATTGTTTAGCTTTGTAAAGTTACTTTTTGCACTCTAGACTGTTTGGTGTGGGGGGTGGGGGGGGGCGTTGCTCACTGCGGGTTCCTGCCACCACTGAGAAAGAATGAAGCAGGGATGGGGAGGTTGGATGCCAAGCAGCTATCCGTTTATTGGTTCTCGCACAGGGGTTTTTTTGCATACAATTGGGGCATTCCAAACGTATAGCACGATCACCTCTTTGGGCTCAGCACAGATGTCAGTTAATGGTTCACATATCCCACTCTTAGAATGGGATGTATCATCTTCAGAGTGCCTACGTGTGGGGAGTGCTGGAGCAAGCCCCTGGGCCTCTGTAAACAGGGCTGGCTCTTGCTTCCAGGGGAAAGGGATTTGTTTAAAGTCTCAGGCTGGCTGCTGAGACCCCAACACAGCCACTCATTAATAGGCATTTAATTGAAATACATAGTTAAGATAACATAAAAGGTATGGTTTTCTAAGTCTTAGGGATTTTTTCCAGAAGCTTAACCCTTAGTAGACTTAAGAAGGGTGAATTATAAAAAATATTATGCAAAACATCTAATGAAAATAATCAATACAAATTTTATTAATGAAATATATTATATTTTAGTATGAAGTACACTTCATATTTTATAGGTTAGAAATAGGGCATAAAGTTAACTGTCAGAGTTGGCAAGATTTCTTTCCTTTTAGGAGAAACAAGGTAACTTAGGCTTTCTTGCTTTCGGATGCAAAATGTTTTGGATAAAAGGTGAGTTCATATCTTCACTGCTTACAGATTTTCACACAAAAAATTAGTGTGCTGCTTTAATATCATTTTAAGATGTGTGTATTGGGATGGGGGAAATAGGTATGAGACAGGCTATCTATAATGTTTAAAATCATCATAAAAGCATTTCTTCCTTTGCCTTATATTTATTAAAGTCTTAAATTAGTGACACAGAGCACAAATCAAGAAGCCAGAATTCTAGTATCCAAATCTTTTTTTTTTTTTTTTTGCTTTTTTTGGGTCATACCTGGCGATGCACAGGGGTTACTCCTGGCTTTGCACTCAGGAATTACCCCTGGCTGTGCTCAGGGGACCATATGGGATGCTGGGATTTGAACCCGGGTCGGCCGCGTGCAAGGCAAACGCCCTACCCGCTGTGCTATCTCTCCAGCCCCTCTACTATCCAAATCTTAACTCCTGTTTCACATTGCAAGATTTGAGAAAGTTATCTAAATTCTCAGTACTTACTAGTTATCTATTACTGTTTTACAATTAGAGAGATGGTTTCAATGAAATGGTTGACAAAAGTCAGCTACATTGGTACCCACCATAAACACTCAATTGTCTTTATGATTAATCTGTCACAATTTGCCATCTGGATCACTATTATTATCAATTAATTTCCTCTTCCTGGGCATTTCTCAGAAAGGATGACACCAATTTTGCTGTCGCTCAGCTTCTCCAATCCTATCTGTATTTGGCAAGCCTTTATTTTCAGCCAACTCTGAAGGGAAAGATGGAGAATCTTACAAATTCAAAGTCATCTAAGACCTTGACATGAGGTAAACATTATATGAAAAATCTTCTTTAAAAGGTGGAACATTTGCCTGCCATGTGAAAGCCTGTGCCTTTTCCTGCCCTCTATGAGCATCTTTGAGTTCCATCACTTATGCCACCACCAGCCCCTCACTACTAGTTGAGCATCAAGTAATAATATCCAAGCATTGATGAGAGTTCTCCCACTCTAAAAAGCAAAACAAACATGAAAACAAATGGAATGTAATCAATGGCCATGAATGTAGCAGTTTAAAATAATACTGATTTTTCTGCTCATAGCCATGGAAGTTAGAAATCCTGGTGATTCCACTAGTGCTGTGCTTAGAATCTCTTAATGTCAAAATTGAGGCGTTATCCATCCTGGGCTTTTTATCAGGCACCAGTCTGCTCCTAAATGCCTTATTGTTGGTGAATCCATTTTTGTCTATAGAATTTAGCTCAAATTTCATTAACCTAGTGTGGCTCAGGATTACTTTGCTTCTAGGAACTTGCTAAAGTTCTTTCCACATGATAACTGTCAATTCCCAACTACCAACAGGACATCCAATTCCCCTAATGCTTCCTGATTTTTTCTTTTGCTACAAGGTGAAACAAGCAACAAAATTTTTCTGATTTTTACAGCTCTATATTATGTTAGGAACACTTAAGGCAATGAATAACCTTAATCATTTTGCCAAAATTCTTCTTTACATAATAACATAATCCAAAAATAATACCAGCACATAGAAGTCATGGAAACCATCTTACAAATCATACTCAGGAAGCAGATATGTGTACACATAGAGGTCTGTCTTTATGAAAAATAACTAGGGTGGTGGAAAATCATAGGGAAATATCAAATAATATTAAACTTATGTCACAAACACTTATGCTGTATATTTTGTTTATGGTTAATTGCTTCATAAATTACTACTAAATGAGTAAATTGATAAAAGAACAGTCAGACATGAGGGATTAATATTGTTAGGATATTTGCTGGATATTAATCCAAAAAGTTTCTCATATATCCACTATTATTTACTGCAATTTTTAAAACTTGAATATTTTTTAAAATAATTGAAGTTTTGGTGTGCCAGAGTGATAGTACAGCGGTGAAGGCATTTGTTTTGCATGTGGTCGACCAGGGTTCAATTCCTGGCATCCCATACGGTGCCCCAAGCACTGCCAATATCTCCTGAGTGTAGAGCCAGGAGTTACCATAGAGCATTGCTGGGTATAATCCAAAAAGCAAATAAACAAATAAATAATAATTCAAGTTTTTTCACAAGTAATGTGAATTAATTACATCATGTTGCTGTTCCTCCAGTTATGCTTAGAATTTTGCACAATTTTTGCCTCAAAGCAGTGCCACTTGGCTTCTCTTAGGTGTTCTCTTAAAGCTGGGGCTGGAGTGATTGATGGGAGGGAAAGTGGAGATATTGATGGTGAGAAATGCACATGGTAGAGGGATGGGTGTTGGAACATTGAATGACTGAAACCCAGCCATGAGAAGCTCTGTAATTGTATCTCACAGTGATTCACATTTTTTAAGTATGCAATTTAAATGGCAAGAAAACATAATTACTCTGTGCAATGAAAATAGAATTCATGATTCTAGAGTGTGTGTGTGTGCATGTACATGTGTATGTGTGCGTATGTGTATAGTTATTGGACTATGCTTGACAGTGCTCAGAGCTTACTTCTTCTTGTGCTCAAGAATCACTGCTAGCAGTGCTCGAGGGAGCATATAGGGTGCTAGGAATTGATTGTGTTGTTGTTGTGCAATCACTATGCCTGATGTACATCTCTCTGGCCCCTATATGTCTTAATTATACTGGTGTAAATCATAGATAGATAAATAGATAGATAGATAGATAGATAGATAGATAGATAGATAGATAGATAGATAGATAGATCACTGTATCACTGTAGCTCTGTTATCCTGTTGTTCATTGATTTGCTCAAGCAGGCACCAGGAATGTCTCCCTCCATTTGTCCCTATTGTGTGCTAGTGTAGCCTGTGTAGCCTGGTGGCATATTGGGGGCTCTTTAAGGATCAGGGGAATGAGGACCATTGTTGTTACTGTTTTTGGCATATCGAGTATGCCAAAAACGTGCACAATTTTTGTAACTTGCCAGGCTCTGCTGTGCGGGATATAATTATAATTATTTATATATATAAAATCAAAATCATCATCATCATCATTCCATTGATTGTCAAATTTCTTAAGTTGTCTCAGTAATGTCTCCATTCATCCTAGCCCTGAGATTTTAGAAGCCTCTCTTTACTCATCCTTCACAACGATGCCGCATTGAAGTCTCTTTCAGGATCAGGGGAATGAGACCCATCATTGCTACCAGTTTTGGCATATGAATACACCATAAAGAGTTTGCGAGGCTCTCCCATGTGGACAGGAAACTCTCAGTAGCTTGCCAGGTTCTCCCAGAGGGAGAACTAGGCTATAAAATGTTGCTTCTGGGAGTTTGGTTTTAAGTCTCTGGATGTTGGCCATTGGTGGGATTACACGGTGCCGGGGTGTGACCACCTAGCTACTGTGAAATGGGAAATGTGGGCAGAAGAGGCCCAGTCCCAATCCGAGCAGGTTTGGAGGTCTCAGCCCCAGGTCCCACACACCTGGGTTCCTCTGTGGGTACCTTCAGCATGAGGCTCATCCGAATGTGTGGAGAGGGGCCTTGAGCATGGCTGTGGCTAGGCTCCAGAGGTCTTTGGCAGCGGGAGATCTGCTCGGGGGCAGGAAGGAAAACTGGAGCCCACCCCCTACAAGGGGCCCTGGGAAAGACAGCTAGGCACACTGCCTTTGTAATTATTATATATTATAATATATAATTATTACAATGTTATAATGTTATACTATTATATATTATATGTAATATAAAATTATATATAATTATGCTCAGTGCTCATATGCATATGTACACATATATCTATGCATACATGTATATATTGTACATATATATGGAAAAGCATTTCAGTTGATTGTACCTAGCAGACTAAGTTTCTTACAAAACCAAAAGAATTTCAATCTTCTAGTTTTTTACTTCTTTTTTGAAGTTTACTTAACTTCAGAAACTTCAGAATTAGAGCTTTCCCTCACTACTATTATATTTCATATTTATCTGTGAACCATAATTCAAAGGAATTTCTTTTTTAACTCTTTGGATCAGATGTCTTAATTTCTGTTTATGTGTTTTTAGAACCACACTCACTAGCTTCTTAGACATAATCTCTTCTACATTTCCCAAGTTGCCTTGCTAAATTTAACAGGACAAAGTACTATATTTCATGTGATTTCTAAAAAAAAAATTCTATTTATAAGATATTTCATATATCTGCCACTTGTTAGACATTTCTGAATTTTGGTTTGTCTTTTGATGGGGGAGTTTGGGGGGAGAAAGGTGAGGACCACATTTGGAGGTGCTCGGGGCTTAGTTCTGGCTGTATGCTCAGGGATCCCAAGGATGTCCCTCAGTGGTGTGGTGCTAGGATCAAACCCTGGTTGGCTGCATGCAATTTCAGCATTCTACCCACTGCACTACTGTTCCAGAACAACATTTCTGAATTTTATAAGCATTTTTTTTCTTTTACCCACTAAAGACCTTTTCTTTTTGCTTCGGAAGACCTATAAACCCATTTGAAATTGGTGATAAAGGAGAGAATAGACTTGATTTCACTGGCAATTAAAAGATATTTTAGTATAGAACTTTCATTATCAGGATTATTTATCATAGAAACTATATTTTTTAAAAAATTATATCTTTTATTTACAAAATAAAAATAATTACACCAACAAAAAGATTCCTTTTATTAACTATTACATGCGAATGTGTGCGAAAAAAAATTGGTACTTGCTATTAAATGTGAAAGGACATATGCATATTTTATAATATTGCAATAATTATTTTATCTAGCAGAGACCAAATCAACTGAAAGTAGATACTTCAGGGTTTTTCTATGGTTAGCTAGATAAATTTATCCCTGTTCTACCAAATAGCATGTTAATCTAAAGAAGAATAGCCAAATAAGTATAAATTTTATAGAAGATTTTATCATTTTCTCTACTTAGTTGAACTCTACTGGAGTCCATTTTATGACAAGGGAAAGAAAATGTGACCATTACTGAATTTCCTTTTTTTTTTTTCTGTTAGTGAAAATTGCAATACAAAATAGGTAATGCAGCTCTACTGCTGCCCACGAACAGTAGTACCTCAGCATATCTCTACATGAAAGCTTATTTTACTATCACTTAAGGAACTCATTACCCTTTTATGAGGCTTACATGCTGCTTTACAAATATAGCACTCTAGTAACATTATGGAAGCATCATTATTCTTGCCAGTGGCATTTTTTAAAGCAAGGAAAAACTAGCTTGAAAATAACTTCCTTAGTGTTCTAAGTCTTTTGTACTATGCTAATATTTCCCCAAACTTTTGTTGAAATCTTAGTTTTATTTTAGTTCATCTACCATCTGGAAGTTATTAAAATGTGAGAAAGCCTGTATGATTCTGAGTTAATTGTAGCGATAAGAAACTTCTTTGGATCATCTTTAATAGGAGGGATTTCTACACAGGGAAGCTCAACATTGACATTATTTTAGCACTGACACCATTCTGATTCAAATCTAAGAACAGATTCTTTTTATGCCCAGAAAAGTCCAGTTAATTTAGAAGGCAGCTACAATAATTAGCAATTATAGAAGTTGTATAATAACTGGCCAAGTCTCAAATTTTGTTTCTAAGTTGTTTTTGTTAATAAAACTAAAAGATAAAGGTACTGAATTACATAATTTACAAGAAAGTTTCAAGGTTGGTTTCATACTATCCCTACCCTCACTTTAATTGTTTTCTTTATTAAATGATTGGAATACAACATAACAGTAAAATTGTGAAAACTATTCGAGGCAGTAAGTGAGTATATTTTGCAGAAAGAAATATTTATTTTGGTACCTTGACAAAAAGGAATTTCAAAGAAAATCAATTCATTGCTGAGTGTGTTTCACTTATTTAATTTAGAGCATCCAAATGTAAGGCATGCCTCTAAATTGTCCGTTAAGAAAATATATGAAGTATTATTAATGGATTTTATAGTAAGGGGATTATTTTATAAATTGGTATCAATGACTTGTCTGAAATGCAATTTTTGAGGTAATAAATTAGGACTTATAGAATTCAGAAGTACTATCTCAAGTATAACAGAATGAATAGTTGAGAACTTATTAATTTCTACTTCAATATGAAAATGTTATTATTCTATGGGTTTTCTGAGCTTTTTAGAGTAAATATTAACTCATGCTTCCAAATAAAAGCAAATATTATAGTGTAATTGTACTTTCATATACCTAATTACAACCTTTCTAAGTAGGAAACAGATTTTTCTTTATTCATGTAAAAGGATTTCCAATATCTACCTGTTCAACTTCACTTATTTATGTTTGGCTGGCCCTGATTTGAACCAGAATGTATGCCAGGGCAGCTGGGGTAAGATGGCACTACAGGGATATGAAAAATTCATAACTATAAAGTATCAGGTAATGAATAACAAATATATTCACTATTTTGTACATTACATGACAGTTAGCTTTAAAATGCTGCATTTTTTTCTTACAGAGAGCTCATTATAAAAGTATTAATAGGGATTTTATTATCATTATGGAACTTTTAGAAGGATAAAGAAGACACCAAATGAAGAGACTTTGCTAAATTATAATACAATTTGTTAATGTTAGCATTATAAAATTATAAACACTATTTGTAGTTTTAAAGTCAAACAGAAAATTTGTCTCAAATTTCCTGACATATAAAAAGACATAAAAATATTTGGTGAAATTCTTTCAACAACACAATGTGTCAATTCAATTTTGATTTAATTTAATTGGAGGCCACTTTATAACATTTTATACATTTGACCACATAATAATCAAAAATGATGTAGATTCTTTTTAAAACTAATCATGACTGGGAAAAACAATATCCCATTTGACAAAAGTATCATAAAGAGTTTGAATAATGTGATTTTATATTTCTTTCACCATTTCTCTTTCTTCTGCCTCCCCATTCACCCCTCTGTGTCTTAATCTCACATCATGGGAGGAATCATGATTAACTATGGAGAAAATAAAAAAAGGAGAAAACTGCTCAAAACTTTCTGCTCCTGATAGAAGTGCTTAACATACATATATTTTTAAAAATGTCTGGGTTTCATTTTATCAAGTGAAGTATTTTTTGTTCATGAAAAATAAAGATACACTTAGTGTCAGTGGGGAACTGATAAAGACAAAGAACCCATCTAGGAAAACTGAGCTTTAAACCATCTCATGTTTCAGAGCACTGTAGCACTGTCGTCCAGTTAGTTTTGCTCAAGCAGGCACCAGTAACGTCTCCATTGTGAGACTTGTTGTTACTGTTTCTGGGATATCAAATATGCCACAGATAGCTTGCCAGGCTCTGCCATGTGGGTGGGATATTCTTTGTAGCTTGCCAGACTCTTGGAGAGGGACAGATGAATCGAATCTGGGTCGGCTGAGTACAAGGCAAATTCCCTACCCACTATGAGTGGGAGGTATGAGTTCATGAGGTGGGGGAAGAGAGGTGGTGGGTGGAACTAAGGGAAGGGTGGGTGGAAGTCAGGGATGGGGGTGAGGCTAAAATAAATGTGGCTTTAAGTCAGGTGATGGAACCAAGAAATAAAATCAGAGGCCAGAGGGACAGTCTAGAGGGTGGGGATAACACGCCTTGCGCAGACCCAGGTTCGATTTCTAGCACCCCGTATCGTCTCCCGAGCCCCACCAGGAGTAACCCTTGAATGCAGAGCCAGGAGTAAGCAGAGGAGCACTGCTGGGTGTGGCCCCCAAACAAAACAAAACAAATCAGGGGTGGTCAAGGTCCAGAAGCAAGGTGAGGGCCTGACAAAGAAGATGGAGATGAAAGATCAGACAGAAATTTAAGCAGGAGTGGTGTGAGCTATCTGCATTCCACTTCAAAGGGAAACTGCAGGTGGGTGGGAGGAAACCAGAAGCCAGGCAGGCTGAGAGAGGCTATTGGCAGCAAGGATCATAAGGTCCTGCCTGAGATTAAAGGGTGCGTTTCTTGTTTGTATAATATGAAATAACAAAATATGAGACTCACACCCAAGGACAGTAGAGAAAAGGGCTAGGAAGACAGCTCCATGGTTGGCAGCCTGCCTCATGAGCTGAGGGAGAAGGCAGCTGGGATAGAGAAGGGACCAGTAAGTCAATGATGGTTAGACGGATCACTCGGGATGGGAGATGTGTGCTGAAAGTAGACGAAGGACCAAACATAATGGCCTCTCATTATTTGTATTGAAAACCATAATGCCCCAAAGTAGAGAGAGGGTAAGAAGGAAATTGTCTGCTATTGAGGCAGGGGAAGTGTGGGGTGAGTGTGGTGGGAGGGATACAGGGGACATTGGTGGTGGAAAATGTGCACTGGTGGAGGGATGGGTGGTTGATCATTGAATGACTACTTTCTAACCTCTTAAGTTTTCAATCCAGGGCTCATCTTTTTAAACTTTTCTTCTTTCTTTCTTTCTTTCTTTCTTTCTTTCTTTCTTTCTTTCTTTCTTTCTTTCTTTCTTTCTTTCTTTCTTTCTTTCTTTCTTTCTTTCTTTCTTTCTTTCTTTCTTTCTTTCTTTCTTTCTTTCTTCCTTTACTTTCTCTTTCTCTCTTTCTCTCTTTCTTTCTTTCTTTCTTTCTTTCTTTCTTTCTTTCTTTCTTTCTTTCTTTCTTTCTTTCTTTCTTTCTTTCTTTCTTTCTTTCTTTCTTTCTTTCTTTCTTTCTTCCTTCCTTTTTTCTTTCTTCCTTTTTTCTTTCTTCCTTTTTTCTTCCTTCCTTCCTTCCTTCCTTCCTTTCTTTCTTTCTTTCTTTCTTTCTTTCTTTCTTTCTTTCTTTCTTTCTTTCTTTCTTTCTTTCTTTCTTTCTTTCTTTCTCTTTCTCTCTTTCTTTCTCTCTTTCTTTCTTTCTCTCTCTCTTTCTTTCTCTCTCATTCTTTCTATTTCTTTCTCTTTTCCTTGCTCTTTCTTTCTTTCTTTCTTTCTTTCTTTCTTTCTTTCTTTCTTTCTTTCTTTCTTTCTTTCTTTCTTTCTTTCTTTCTTTCTTTCTTTCTTTTCTCTTTCTTTCTTTTTTCTCTTTCTTTCCTTCTTTCCTTCTTTCTTTCTTTCTTTCTTTCTTTCTTTCTTTCTTTCTTTCTTTCTTTCTTTCTTTCTTTCTTTCTTTCTTTCTTTCTTTCTTTCTTTCTTTCTTTCTTTCTTTCTTTTTGTTCAGGGTATTAGGGATGCAAATTGTTCCCAAGCTATTCAGGGTACTTGAGGGGCAACACCTGACTATTAGGGTACAGGAGGATTTAATGAGAGCCCAAGGATATAGAGCCTCTTGAGCCATGTTGTACTGGGCACATACAGGAGATTCTGGGGTGCAGTAGGGGAGCTCCAAGGCTGCACCCGGAATGCTAGAGAGACCATGTGCCATCTGGGATAGATAGCACAGGGCACATGCCTAGCTCCACCCACCATACTAACCACCGCACAGTTTCCTGACCCTGGAGCCTTTCTCTTTATTTCTCTTTGTTTCAACATTTGTTTACTGGGTGTATCTATTTGGTCTCAATCTGGTCTCATGGACTAAAATTTATCTTAGTCTGATGACTTTTAATTTGTATCCTTAACATCAGTCCCCCCAAACACTCGAGCCAAATATTCTGGTGCTTCATTGAAGTTCCTGAAAATAAGATGTGCAAAGAATGATGCTTGAGTTCTTCTTACTTTCAGATCTTTCTTAGCTCTGTGGGAGCCACAACCAGCACACTTGATGGGGAAGATGGTGTGGGAGGAAGAACTGTGCCAAGGGCCTCATACTACCTCCAGAATCATCTATTGGCTCCCCCTTTCATTTGCTCTCCAGGGCATCCTTATTCTAGTAAACAGCAGCTCCATCCCTTGAGCTGCTCAGACTGGACGTGTGGAGGCTTCCTTCACACCCTCTCCCAGCCACCAGGAGCTCTGATCCAACCACCCTCATCTAACACATCTTATTTTTATTTAATTGAATCACTGTGAGATTCAGTTGCAAAGCTTTTATGTTTGGGTTTCAGTCATTAAATGATCAAACACCCATCCCTCCACTAGTGCACATTTTCCACCACCAGTGTCCCCTGTATCCCTTCTGCCACCCTCACCCTGCCCTTCCTCCTGCCTCAATGTTTCAGAGAATATGTGTAAATGAGACAATTGAGCAACATTTTAGTTGAAGAATGGAAGGAAACATGGTGGATTATTTTTTGTTAGTGGCATATTCATAGATATATTCCTAGCTAATAAAGAGCCAAGGGGGAATAATAAGGACTACATCATGGAAGAGAAATTCCAGAGGCTCTGAACACTGACTTTGACATCTTTTAGAGTTGATTGAAGCTGGAAATTGATTTAAATATTATGAAATAAAATGTGAAAAATACGACTTTCAGGATCTCAATCAACTGTGATATACCACAATTCACCTATTAGCAATTATGACTGGATTATCAGTTATGTTAAATAAAAAAAGCTATATACTGTTAATAATAAGATGTCACACAACTTATTTTCAAGAAATGTTAAATGTGACATCGCTTGCTATTATTTTAATTTGGAATCCATATTATACTTTGGGAATGAACAAATACATTTTGCAGGTGACTTTTGTGTCTATCAAGGAACTTCTATTTCAAGACAAACATCTAAAGTTCAATAATAATAACAAAACAATAGTCCTCTCAAAACGGGGAGAGGAGATGAACACAGTTTTCTGAAGAAGTATTTTAAAGTAAGAAAGAAAGTGATAAATATCTGACTTATTTAATATTTATTCATGAAACTATTACTTGTATCACTTGTCATCCCGTTGCTCATCAATTTTCTTGAGTGGGCACCAGTAAAGTCTCCATTCGTCCCTGTCACATGCATGAAACTCTAGTTTGATAAAATATTTGTATAAATAATTGCATAAAGTGTAAAAGACAAAGACATAGAAAAGCTAACATTCAAGAATTTCTCAAGTAGTGATTTTTATTCATGGATTGACTATTGAAATATATTTCTCCACCCTCTCTTGGTGTTGTGGAAGCAAGATGTCAATAACATTTTTTGTTTATTTGTGTCTTTTGTGACTTCACGCAGTAGGACTCGGGGCATGCTGGCTTTGTGCTCAGGGATCACTCCTGGTGTCTTATGGACTGTATACACTTCTAGTGATCAAACCAGGCTTGAGCACATGCAAGGCAAGTGTCCTGCCTGCAGTACTATCTATCCAGTCTGATATTTATGTTTTTATTTATAAATATATTCTATAGATTTTGTTACCTTAAGAAATTCTGAGTGTGTAATGTGTCTCTAATTGTTACTTAAGGCATTTGATCTTAAGTGGCAGATAAAATAGGAATATGTCACTTTTGCTAGTATACATATTTGGACGTAAATTCTAACATAGCTTAAGTTCCACTTTGTAGTGAGAAACCCACAAAAAATAAGTTTTTTTAACAAAAAAAACCCTTTCTTTTGCTTTGTTCTTGTTTATGAAAATAAATAAAAACTTTCAGGCAGTTGATAAGATAATAAGCTAGAGACCCCTTCTCTCCTAAATAACTATAGAGGCCAGAAAACT
Organism: Sorex araneus; assembly: GCF_027595985.1. Taxonomy (NCBI): domain Eukaryota; kingdom Metazoa; phylum Chordata; class Mammalia; order Eulipotyphla; family Soricidae; genus Sorex; species Sorex araneus. The sequence continues at coordinate 168,101,202 of NC_073302.1, forward strand.
GGCATCAAATTATTTTCTTTCATTTTTTTCTAATTTTTAATATTAGTCTAGCAAATATATTCCTAACTAAATCATAGAAACCAGGTTGTAACATCATAGCAAAACTGGAAAGTGGTTTAAACTAACACTATATAAATCCAGAAATCCAGAATGCATCAGTTTAGCAACCATCAATCAGCAAATTAGCAAATTAGTGTATTGTTAGTATTAATTATTAGGGGAGGATACAAAAAGTTATCATGAAGTCTGGGGCCTTCTCCCAATGAATCTTGACAAACTGGTTTAGGATTGTAATGCCCTTATACTATCTCTCTAGCCTTAATTTATTTTTGCTTCTAGCACAAACTTCCAATGTTATCTTTCTTTGCCTTGCTTTATTATCCAGTGCCTTAGTATAAATTATGTGTCATCTAACCTAAAGAGAATGTATAAAGTTAAATTTAAGCATTTCTGACTACTGACTGATATTTATATAATATGTACTGCTAATTATGGAATTGTTATTTTTCTCTTATTTTTTATGAAAATAAGCATTACACTTAAATAAAGTGTGTCAATGTGTTATATTTAAAATAGATGGGTCATTTAGGTGGGCAACGTCTTACATATTACATAATGTATCTGGAATAGTGAAACATATTAAGGAAATTGAGTGCAATATATTACAATGTATTGGTCTGGACAAGACAAAACATATTTCCTTATATATGAACTTTTTAGCTTTGGCCAACTGGCATGTTGTAACACTGACAAACACACAACTGCCTGCATCCCTGGGCAACACCTGGGACACTGCGGACTCAGGTTGATCTCCTTAAGGTTGATGGAGTGTGCCCGGAGGTTGTTGAGCAGCTGGCAAACCAAGACCCTATCGAGGAGGGTCTGTGCCAGGTCGAACACCTGTGCTGAGTACCAGGTCACCCAGTGGTTGGCTGATGGCATCGTACAGTGGATGAGCCATGGAGTGCACTGCTGCCAAGGCTCTCTGTCTTATGGCACTGCCGGGGCAGGTGGCAATGCCGTGGTTTCTCCATGCTGGACCAATGCCATTTTGTCCGAATCTTGCAAAACAACTTGTGATGTCCATCAGCAATCATGCGTAGAGTTCCAGCATGGATCACACCTAGAGTTCCATGCCTGGCATGCTGAGCCATGCATTGTCTAAGGCGAGATGGTGAGTGAGGTTCTGGAGAGTGCAAGGGGTTTGGGCGTCATCAGTACCATTTTGCCTACAATCAAATACAGTGTGACCTCCTCATTTGCCACGCAGTTTAGGAATATGTTCACTCATACGTGAAACTTGGCCTCAGCTTGTGAAAAGCGGCCTGGAATGTGGCAGCTGTTGGGTTGTGGAGGTTGGCTACTGGGACTGGGTCCCTTGAGGCAGGAAGGGCTTTTACCTGCCTCCCTCTGAGGTGCCCCAAGTGAAAACAGCCTGGTGCAGAGTCCAGTGCCAGTGGCATGTTTATGGGGATCTCATTTTATGCTTCCTTCCAGTAGAAGTAGCTGGGAGGTCTGGACTGTGGCCAATGAGGGGATTTTTTTGCACTAGCAGGAGATGGTTTATGGGCATAACTCATGGGTCACTGGAGACTGGGAGAAGCAGGCAGAGGATCTCTGCACCTGGTTCCTGTTGAGCCCAGAGTCCAAGGCCACAAAGTTCCGCATTACGTGGGTCCTGTGGGACTTCACTCATGTGTGAAGCTCGGGCCCGAGAGTGTGGAAAGCGGTAACAAAAACAGTTACAACAACGGTCCTCAGTCCCCTGATCCTGAAAGATCCCGCAATACTCCATCAGGCTACACTAGCAAACGACAGGGAAGATTGGAGATGTTACTGGTGCCCACTCGAGCAACTCAATGAACAACAGAATGACAGTGATACAGTGATACTGTGATGAACATTTTAGAGTTTTGCTCAATCAAAAAATCCATTGAAACATATTTTTTTAATGATATTCAACACTTTATATTCTCAGTAAATATTTATTGAATAAATTCCCTAATGCAAGCTGAGACTTCCTGAGTGAAAAATACAGTAGTACCAAAAAAATAGCTGACTAAAAGATCATTTTTACCTTATAAAGCATCATGTTTTGTAAAATGTCAATGCTTATGTAATTTATATAAGTGTATCTTTTACTGAGAATACTTTCTGCTGAACTTTCTTTTGCGAAAAAATGTGTTAAATGTTTATGATATGGAATATTAAATATATATCTAATATTAAATACCTACCTATTACAGTTCCCATTTTTGTGCAAAATGCCTGGACTATTGAAAGAGCTTTGATCAAATTGCTGTTTCTAGATTTTGACATAATGTACTGGTACAGTTTGTGCTCATCTGATTTACTATTCTTTAAATGCTTACGCAGAAAATTTATAATAAAAACATAAATAGGAAGACATTTCCCCAGTTGAGAAATTCAGTGGGATAACTTCAAGAGGATACTGAGGCAGAGCTATGGGAATAGACAAACAAGGAACAGTGGCAGAGACACTGAGGAAAGTGAATGTTGCAATTGTTGAAGTGGATGATTTGGAATGAGTGAAGTGGATGAGACCGCAGAAGGTGTACAGGAAACTTCTGGGGATTGGAGTCAGGGACTAAGGAAAAGATGAAACAGAAGACAAATCCATGACTTAAAGGTGTTTAAATAATTTTCTCAGGCTTATGTGTGCAAGAAATAATAATTATTCTGGGACTCTTGGGAACAACACGATACCATTACTCAGATCAGATACATACATATAAAAAAATAAGAACATTTATAGGTAATAATTTGAGTCAGCAAAAGTGGAGACAAAAGCAAGGGATATAAGAAATAGTTTCTGTTATATACCTACATGCTATTCACTTTTTAATGTAACTTCACCCTCTTAATTAACTTGGTACTCATCGTGAACTTCTGGTAGATAAATTGAGAAAAAATGTAGCACTTTTTACAGTGCCAGGTCTATGCAGTGATCTGCAAATATTTCCTGCTGTCCCTTGAAAACTCCACTGCTGCTTAATACATGGTATGCCTGGGTAAAATGATCATTTCAAATATTTTATTTAGAAAATAATACACTAACTGCTGTTTTTAAATATCTGCTTTGTTATTGTCAAATATTTTTCCTGTTTTCATTGATTTGCATATGTTAAAAGGTGAAAACAGTCTAACATAGAATATGGTATTAAAATATACCTCTTCAGTCAGGCTGCTAAAATTGGAATCTTATTTGTAAAATGTATATTGTGGGGTTGTATACTTTACTGTAAATGATAGAGCATTACAGAAATTGTGACACCAATGTTAAAGCCTTATCTATGAAGGAACTCATCACACTACTTCTTTTACCTGTGTGGGTTAAAAATTAATACATGCAAAACATGCTTAGCCATATCTGGCAAATACTAAGGACTAGATGCTTGTTATTAGTTTTATTGCATAACAAGTGAGAATTCCAAGGTCATGCAGCTATTTTATATTAGAATTGGGATCCATCTTGAGTCTGTCTGACTTCAAATCCAAGGCTCTTTATTCCTTTTCTCAAGACAATGCATGATTAATTTCTAAATACATTGTGGAGACAAGAACTTTCAAGGGAACTCAGAGGTAGGAGAATTCATTTCAGGTTGAGGTAGTTAGAGATCTTTATTAAAGAAGTAGGATTGAGGCAAGACATTAAAGATGAATAGAATTATGAGAAATGAGGAATGTTTTGACCATGTTAAGTGAATGTGTTGGCATGAGTTCAGTATTGGAAAAATGCAAGTATCATAAATTGCTTCTTTTTCTTCTGACCCTTAGTAATGTTAACAAAAGTATAGTTAGGTGAATTAATAAATTCTTAATCTTTTTTGTTATCTCCAATTATTTGTCCACAAATTTTTAAAAAACCTAATTTTTATTGTTGTGTTCATGTGAAAATTCAATATTAAATTACTGCTTAACCTTATTTCTTCCTCTGTCTGCCCAATGGCATGGGCCACCCAGGCTGGGCGATTGAACCGGGACCACCCAACCCATGCAGTGAAGGGGAGAGTCATCGGGGCCTCTCCCTAGCTGCTCCAAAGATTATACAAAACAGTTTCAATACTATATAAATTTGATATACAGTACATTCTTCAATAGCTAACATGATGTTAAGTATACTCCTGAAGCAATTTTCAAACATTTTCAGATCCATTAAAATCATAATCCACCGCCCTCCACAGAGATATTAGCCTGGTGGCTGCACGTGTGCAACCTCTCTGCTCCTGCTCGACCATGTCCCTGGAGGCCAGCTAAACTACTTTGGGCACCAGCAGCTTCTTGCAAAAATGTCTCTAGACTGTGAACTGAGCCCCAGCTGCCATTCTATGATGACCACAAAAGGGAGGTACAAGCTTGCAGTGATGCAATTTCTAGCAGAAATTTCCCTGGACCTAGTTACTAAAATACAGAAATCCAAAACCGCACAGTCTCATATCTCTTCATTGTCAGCAACATAAAATAAGTTATCAAATGTTTCCTTTTCAACAGGTCTGACTTTGCGGAGGGGGAAATCCAAACAATAATAGTGAGGTTTTTTGTTGAAATATTGAATGTAATCAAAGTAAAGAGAAAAGTAAAGTGAAATTTATCAGCTACACAGGCGGGGGGGGTTGGGGGGTAGGGTGGGGGGAGGTATACCGGGTACCTGGTGGTGGAATATGTGCACTGGTGAAGGGATGGGTGTTTGAGCATTGTATAATTGAGACTTAAGCCTGAAAGCTTTGTAACTTTCCACATGGTGATTCAATAAAAAGAATTAAAAATAAATAAATAAATAAATAAATAAATAAATAAATAAATTACTGCTTAATCTTGCTTTATCTAATACTATGTAATAACTAGGCTGCAGTGATAGCACAGGGGGTAGGGCGTTTGCCTTGCATGCAGCCAGCCCGGGTTTGATTCCTCCATCCTTCTCAGATAGCCTAGGAAGCTACCGAAAGTATCCCGCCCGAATGGCAGAGACTGGCAAACTACCCGTGGCCTAATCAATATGCCAAAAATAGTAACAAGTCTCACAATGGAAATGTTACTGGGATGACAGTGACAGTGATGTAAAAACTGGGTTGGTTTAATTGGGGGGGGGGTAGAACACCTGATGTTGCTTCGATCTTAGTTCTGGCTTTGTGCTCAGGGATCACTCCTGTCAGTGCTCAGGGGGCCATATATCATGCTGGGGGTTTAAACAAGGGTCTGCTATGTGTAAGATAAACCCCTTACCTCCTGTGCAATCTATTCAATCTACTATGTGATAACTGGAGAAAAATCAAGAAAATGGTATATGCTAAATAATATGTAAGTGCATGTGTTTATATACTTACTTAAATGAATAGCACAAGTATGTACATGCACAATTCATAATTTAATGTATCCCAGTTAATTTAAAATACTTATTCAAAAGTAAAATGCCTATAAAACATTGTTGGATCACAAAAAATTTTCACTATGCATTTTTATTTTCTAGTAGAAAACTAAACTAAAGCAATTTAAACTCAGTTCATCATGAGAAATTTGCTTAAAGTTAGTTTGACAATTAGGTTCTCTTTATTTTGAGATCAAATGACAACTTGTTCCAATGACTGAAATTTCACCACCTTAAGATTAAAATAATCATAATAGCAATAATGGCATCCAACACCTATGGGTGCTTAGAGAGTGTTTCAGGCAATGGTCTGAGAATTTTAAGTACTTTTAATTTCTAAGTACTTTTAGTTTTCACATAGACTTACTGAGAGAGATCTTTAGGAAATTGAAACAAGAATAATTCGAGAACTTCCCTACACCCATTCTAGTCCTGAAATTTTCTCAGAGTGAAAGAGTTTTTGATTTGTCTAGATCTAGATAATCTGCCTGTTCCACTTATGTTCCTCATATGATGCAATTATATGGTACAATTTTAGTGATATTTTTATATCACTAAAAATATAAAAGACAAAAGGATGAGAACTTAGAGCAGGCAAAATGAATAGATATTGCTAGACTGCTAACAAAATTAACTGGACATCAATTTAATATATGACCTCTGCTTTCCAGGGTCTTTCTGCTTTCCTCCAAATGAAAACACAAACATGTTGCATGAAAAAAATAAGGAAAACTAAAAGATTAAAATGGTAAATTCTGTTTTATTGAAAAGGTTATATATATATATATAACTACTATTTATATTTCACACTTTACTAGAAAAAATCATATGGAAAATTGGCATTGCTCTATAATTTCTAAAATGCAAAAGTCTGCATGTTTGAAACACTTAAAAGAAAAGGGCATTCTTTTTAACTTTGGCTCTGAAACCCTATCTGTTTGCAACCTGAGAGCAACTTTCTAAAGCCAAGTGCAAATTTGCTGGTTCATGTCTGTATGCATTGCTTGTCTAGCCATATAGTTTCAAATTTTAGTTGCTCACATACAAAAAATCATGAGTTTTGTTTTTAAATAATAGTTTTATTGCCATTAAATTAGTTAGTACACTTTATTCTAATGGAGTATGTTTAATCATAATTCCCTTCAATACATTGAAATGGAATTTTTAACATACATTAAAAATTAAAAGTATTATAATAAAAATGTTTGCATTACCCAAACCACATTCCATCCCATCATTAATCAGTTATGCATAAGAAAAACTAGTTTTATCTCACATATTCCACCTTGGATATTTACCCTATCTTAATCTGAGATGTATCCTCTCTCAGTTATTTTTCCCTTCGAAGAAAACTATGTTCTTTCATGAATATGTATCTCCTTTTTTTTTCTCCCTTCATATTTCTTTTTTTGTTGTTCTGGCACCACAACCTATAAGTACTCAATGCAAATTCCTGGCTCTGCACTCAGGAATCACTTGTGGTAGGGCGAGGTACCATATGTAATGCTGGGCATCTTTTCTGGTTGGCTGTGTGCAAGGCTAGTAAGTGCCTTACCTATTTCATTATGGTTCCAGCCTTACTCCCCTCATATTTCTTGAAGTATACTTCTCCAAATAAAACTATTTTTTTACTTTACTAAAAGTATTAATTTTGTCCTTTTTATCAAGGCTTTCATGAAGAAAGGTGCCATGATTTCCTTGATGTTGATATTTCTTATACATTCTTCATGGACATCAAGCTGATTTTGATGCTACTTGAACTTTAGCAATATCTTCAATATCTTATCTCTGCTATAAGTGGTATAAGTATAGAAGATCACATGTTTTGTGAAAAATATAATCATCTGCACTTCAGTTTGGGGAATATTGGTAGTTTGTCATGATTTTTTTTTTTTTAGAGTGGCAGGTTCACTCCTGCCAGCATTTAAGGCTTACTCCTGGCTCTGTGCTCAAAGATCACTCCTAGAAGTTCTTGGATTTGTGATGGGTATTGCACCGGGGTCAGCCACATGCAAGGGAAATGCCTGAAACACTGCACTACACTGCACTGAGCCAGAAGTAACCCCTGCACATCGCTGGGTGTGACCCCAAAAGAAGAAAAAAATAGACACGTTAAAATAAAAACCATTTAACCCCAGTGATGCTCATTTTTCTCCTTTGTTTCTTTGGTTCCCACTAAAAACAATAAAGGAGGAAAAAAATATGAAAATTATATCAATGATGCCTTCTTTGTCTTGAGTTCTGTTGTTAGAATACTGGAAGGCATACTAGATTTGTATTTACACCATTTATTTTATACACGAGAGGATTTGGGTTAAAGGCTTCAAAATTTGAGCTATAGAGAAAATAAAAGAGCTAAGTCTTGCCTGCAGCCTGAGTCATAGCCAGCTCCATAGAGCCTGGGCAGCAATGTACCCATGACGCCCAAACACTGGACGGCCAGCCTGGTTAGCAAGACAGGGTAGAGGGGAGAAAAAGTCCTGTCCGAGTAAGATCCTGTATCAACCTTTCTAGTGTCTCTGAGACATGTGAACAATTTAAAAAATCTACCCATTTGTATTTCTTGTGTTTCTGAATATATCTGTCTTTAAAATGAGAAAATGTGCACTGGGTAGAGTGTTTACCTGGCACATGGCCAAACCCTACACCAAAAATGTTCCTGGAGCACCATCAGTGTGGTCCCTAAGTTTAGTGCAAGGTAAAAGCCCTGAGCTCTTCCAGGTGTGACCTGAAACCAAAAGCAAACAAAAGCATTTGCCTTTGGTAGAATATGTAGACAGATGTCAAAAAACACATGTATAGGGGCTGGAGCAATAGTACAGCGGGTAAGGCGTTTGCCTTGCTTGTGGCTGACCCGGGTTCGATTCCCAGCATCCCATATGGTCCTCTGAGCACTACCAGGGATGATTCCTGAGTGCAGAGCCAGGAGTAACCCCTGTGCACTGCCAGGTGTGACCCAAAAAGAAAAAAAAAACCCACATGTCTACTACCACAATGAAAATAATAAATTACGATTAGAGATTATACAGATTAAATGTATCAGCTCATATATCACATTTTCAGTAGTATGGTGAACATAGACAATAATAAATATGTGAGTTATTATTATAGACTTGACAGGAGATAACTGATGAATTATTTCAAATCAGACAGTTTTTGGACTTCTTGTTCAGCTTAAGGTATTTTTTAAAAATGTTTTCTTTTAAAAGTTGTTTGTGCACATTTGTTATTGCTGTTTTTCACTATACCTTAAGCAACCTTATGGAAACAGAAGAATGTTTTGGATAGCACAGCAAGTCACCACCCAATTTTGACAGTCTAACTTTTATATCCATACCTCCAATCACTTTTTTTAACAGAAACTATAAGAAAAAAGGAAACCATGTCAGGAAAACCAAGTGTATATGATTATTTACAGTTTATAAATAATATTAATAATAATAATAATAAATGAGGCCTATAAGTTCAAACTGAGTTGCTTTGTGTGCTAAGCATTATTTTAAGTGATTTGTTATTGAATTGCTTGTTTAATTTTCAGCACATCTATGAAATAGGTAGATATTTTCATCTCTATTTAAAAAAATGAATAAGACTAGGAAGAAAGTGAAATAAAAGGATTGACATATTAATATTATTTAAGTTATCAATAATATACTTAAAGTCTAGTTTAAAGTTAAAAAATGATTGAAAGCCTTTGTTTTGTATATTAAAACATGCACTTTTTTTCTTGAGGTACCAAAGATTTTGTTTCTTTGAGAGGTAAAAGAGTTTATATGCTGTCTTTATAGTACTGAAATCATTTTTGTAAATGCTTATCGTCTTTATAGTATTCTAATTTTTTTATTTTATCTAATGTCATAAAATTATGTTTAAATTACCCACTAGACTTTCCCTCTTGTAAATCTAAGTTGATATTAAGAAAAGTAAAACATTCTTTTTACGTTCAAATATTTTGGTCTCTGTTAATATTCCCCTTGAGGGGTTCTCTTCCTCTCTACCTCATAAATCATGTAATCATGAACCGATTTTGTCATGCTAACTAAGTAGTTATAGATACATCAGTAAATGACATTTGATTTATATTTCTGGTAGGTAATCTCTGATGGAAAATATTCTTTAATGTCTTTTTCCATACGAATAAGTGCCCTTTATTAGTGAATTCTAGAACTTTCTTAAAATTGAATAATAAATTCTTAAAAATATAATCAGAATTGCTTGATGTATCCAATGAGACAGTATGTATCTGTGTAGTATCTAACCTCTCATCAACATCTGAATAAATTTTTATTCATTGAATTCTATGAATAGTCTCTTGCCCGTGTGCCTGGCTGTCTTCCCCCAGGGCCCCTCAGAGTGGGTGGGCTCTAGCTTCCCTCCCCGCCCCGAGCAGAGCTCCTGAGGCTGAAGACCTCCGGAGCCTAGCCACAGCCATGCTCAAGGCCCCTCTTCACACATTCGGACGAGCCTCATGCATGAAGGTACCGGCAGAGAAACCCAGGTGTGTGGGACCGGGGCTGAGACCTCCAAGCCTGCTCAGATTGGGACTGGGCCTCTTCTGCCCAGATTTCCCATTTTTCAGTAGCCAGCCAGTCACACCCAGGGACTTCCCCCAGCGCCGTGTAGTCCCACCAACAGCCAACATCCAGAGACTTAAAACCAAACTCCCAGAAGCACGACATCTTATAGCCTAGTTCTCCCTCTGGGAGAACCTGGCAAGCTACTGAGAGTTTCCTGCCCACATGGGAGAGCCTCACAAACTCTCCATAGTGTATTCATATGCCCAAACCAGTAACAATGCTGGGTCTCATTCCCCTGACCCCAAAAGAGCCTCCAATGTGGCATCGTTGTGAAGGACAAGCAAAGAGAGGCTTCTAAAATTTCAGGGCTAGGATGAATGGAGATATTACTGAGACCGCTTGAGAAATTTGACAATCAACGGGATCATGATGATGATGATGAGGATGATGATGATGATGATGATGATGATGAATTCTAAAGTAAAACAACAATTTGTTTCATCATCACTGTCATCACTGTCATCCCATTGCTCATCAATAGCTCGAGTGGGCGTCAGTAATATCTCCGTTTGTCCCTGTCACTGCTATTGTAGCCCAATGGCATCTGCTCACTCCAGAAGCATGAAGAGCACATCATTGTTACTGTTTTTGGCATATCACATACGTCATGGGTAGCTTGCCAGGCTCTGCTGTGCAGGTGGGGTATCCTTGGTAGCTTGCCAGGCTCTCCGAAAGGTATGGAAAATGAGTATGAAGTGTCTTATGATGTGTCGCAGTCCAGAGATATGTGAACTCATATGTGAAGCTGGGTCTGAGCATGTGGAAAGCGGCCCAGAATGTGGCGGTGATTGGGTTGGGGAAGTCGGCTGCCAGGGCTGGGTTTCTCAGGTCCTGCTCTGGGGCGCCCCAAGTGAAAACAGCCTGGCATGAAGTCCAGTGGCATGGTTATGGGGGTCTCATTTTATGCCCATATTTTTTTCATAATAGCCATTAAATATTATTTTTATATTTCCTCCAACTCTATGTTTGAGATTTCTTAATATATATTCTTAGTGAGGTATTAATGTATACTTTTATTTTTTGTAAACTATTCAGGACAGAAAAAGAACAAAGAATAACAAATTTGGGCTTTCGAGATAATACAGTGGTTGAGGTGATTGCCTTGCACACACTCAACCCCAGTTTGATTTCTTTGGGCACCACTGTGGTCCCCTGAGCACCGTTTGTAGTGATCCTGAGTGCAAAGCCAGAAGTCAGCCCTGAGCATATTTAACTGTGGTCTACAAGCCAAAACCAAAACCCAAAAGCAAAGCAAAACTAATATATACTCACATACATAGCACACACAAAAGTATATGTGCATACACATACACTAATAAATCTAGATATTAGTTTTTTGTTTCTAGTACAATTAGAAAAAATTTATCTAACAACAGCAAAGATATTGTCAAGAGTCAGTGTTTTGATATGAGACAGAGAGGGAAAGAAATCAAGGCAGCAAGAAGTGATAAGGGGTTAGGGCTTTAGTTTTACCCACTGGTGAGGAGTGAGGAGTATAGCAGCCATATATCCAAAACACGAATCCAACAAAACTGAAAGCATGAGATCTAAGTAGCAATTACTGAAACTTTGTGATGTGCCTGTCAAGTTGACAGGTAGATGTGAAGTGGGCCTGGGGTGGGGAAGGAATCTGGGAACACTGGTAAAGGAAGTTAATACAGGTGGAGGGATTGGTGTTGGATTATTGTGTGCCTAAAACTCAACCACCAGTAACTTTGTAAATCATAGCTCTCTAATAAAAACTTAAAAAATATTTTCTTTGTAAAATATTAGCGCTAGCTGTCACTGTTGTCCCGTTGCTCATCGATTTGCTCGAGTGGCCACCAGTAATGTCTCCATTGTGAGAGTTGTTGTTACTAGTTTTTGGCATATCTAAGGTGCCACGGGTAGCTTGCCAGGTTCTGCCGTGCGGGCGGGATACTCTTGATAGCTTGCTGGGCTCTCAAGAGGGGTGGAGGAATTGAAGCTGGGTCGGCCGCATGCATTTGCCCTACTTGCTGTGATATTACTCCATACAAAAACAACCCATACAAGCTTAGAAAATAGGGATTTTGTTTTGACACATTTGGGTGATTAGTTTGTTAGTATCACTGTATCACTGTCATCCCATTGTTCATCAATTGTTTGAGCAGGCACCAGTAACGTCTTCACTTGTCCCTGTCATGTGCTAGTGTAGCCCAATGGCGTCTGCTTGCTCCAGGAACACGAAGAGCACATTATTGTTACTGTTACTCTTTTTGGCATATTAAATACATCATGGGTAGCTTGCCAGGCTCTTTTATGCAGGTGGGATGTCCGAGAGGGACGGAGGCTTTTGGGGCGGCTTCTAATCATCCTTACGGGTTTTCCCAGTCTACCGAAAGCAACTTTTGGTCGGCTGGCATGTCATAACAATCTTCACACTGACAAATATGCTCCTGCCTGCATTTCTGGGCAGCACCTAGGATATCTGTGGCCTCAGATTGATCTCCTTGAGATTGGTGGAATACACAAGAAGGTTGTTGAGGTTATTGAGCAGCTGGCAGAGCAGGACCCTGTCTCAAAGGGTCTGTGCCAGGTTGAACACCCACACTGAGACCCAGGTCACCAGTGGCTGGCGGACAGCACCCTGTGGTGGATAAACCACTGTGAACCGCGGCTCCATGCCCAACGGTGCTGCTACGTGGCCTGGCCTCAGTCCCTCTGTGCCCCGAGACGCTGCTCCATCTGAATCTTACAAAATCAGCAGGGGTCACACGCAGAGTTCCCTGCCTGGCATATTGAGTTGCGCTCTGTCTAAGGCGAGACATTTCTATTTGCATATAGAAACACAAAATACTTTTGTGTATTTGGTGTATTTTCACATATTACTTTTCTGTATTGGTTGATTTTTTAGAGAAGTTTTTAGTCTTCTGAGTTCTCTATGCATGGTATCATATCATCTGAAAATAGCTATCATTTAAACTTCCTTTCTAATGTGGTGTCTGGCAGCTGCTGTGGAGTCAAAGTCTGAATACCTGGAATTGGACTCGAGATTGTGGTTATGTGTAACTAACAACAGCATTGTAGCCTGCTGTTCATCATATTTTGTGGAACATTTTCCCAGTTTCCATACCAGTTTGGGGATGGTTGCTCCCAGACCTGGCCTGTTAGCTACGGTTCACCTCTGGGATCCCTAGCTCTGGCTGGACCAACAGTACACTGTCCATGTGGGCTCCCACTAGCTCCCAGTCTCTTTTCCCCTCTGCAGGTACAGTAAAAAGCTGGAAAACCTTTGCTTGCAGTTTCCCCATTGTAGGATGGAAATTCAGATTTCATGTCTCCACTCTGCCAGAGCCTTCCCAGTTCTGAGTTGGGTCACAACTGAAAACCTGTTGACTAGGATTTACCTCACACTGTATCCTGGCTCTGATCAGTTCCAAGTCCCTTTCCCTCTCAGCTGGCACAGGCACAAAGCTGAACTTCTGTAGAATCTTTGAAGTCAGTGACCCTGCTTTAGGTTGGAGATTATTACTATTGCTGAGGCTGGAGAACTGGTAAGGTATGCAGGACACTTGTCTTGAGCAGCTGACCCAGGTTTGATCTCCTGGGTCAAATTTTGTTAGTAATTGTGGTATGTGCACCAATAATTACTCAAACTAAGTTACATAAAATATACAGAGGTGCTTATCAAGAGAAGCTTGCTTTATATATTTGCTCTCTTACCGGAAGAAGAAAAAAAGAGAGTAGACCCGGAAATAAAATAGATGACAACTAAAGTGGTTAGTAATTCATAGCAAGAAAAGGTCAGAAGACTAATTCTACTAACAGGGAGAAGAAAGATTTTCTAGTGCCCTATTTTGTGACAGGATTTATTCCAGATCAGTTTCAATGGTTTTGAGAAAGTGGTAGAAGCGTTTGTGCAACCATAGTCTTATTCTCAATTTAAGATAGTGACCAGAATTTCAGACAAAAGTTAAACCCCACTTGCGTCTTCCAGAATTAGATAGAACTTTATTATTATTCATCAGTGACGTGTATTCAGCCTATATAAAGGTTTTCTTTTCATGTAGATTATTATGCAAATAGTCTGACATAAAATTTAGTATAATATTTATAGGGAGGTCCAATACTCCTAGCATAATAGTTGTTATTAGCACGTTAACTGCCATCTACTGTAAATAATAGTATTAAAATAATATTAGTAAATAGCTCTTATCTGTTATAAAAATTTAGATTGCTTTATTTCTTTTAGGTAAGGTCTGTCCTGTTAAACTAACACTATGAAGTACTGGTTCCAATTACATATTCACTACTAGATTATTTTTATTATTCTACAAATGTACCTTCTTTTTCCTCAGTATACAGCATTTTATGACTTAATAATCTTATTTAAATAAGCAGCCTTTCTTTATTCTCTTGGTATGGCAGTCTCTTGTGGCATTTCTTGTGGTTCCTTGGTGGGATGGTCACTTAATGATCAAATTAGAACTCACTCAACCAGATCTGTGGTAACAACAGTCGGTAGGCTGCAGTTAGTTCTCCCTCTCAGATTTACAGAGCATCCAGGTGGAGTTCATTACTGTGAATCACCCAGCATGGTCCCCTGGCAGCAGATTAAGAAAACAGCCTAAATTAGAGATGGCTTCGCTGCAAAACTTATTCCTCACTCAAAAATATAAGGCCTCCCCTCTGCTTAGCCACATACATCTTATCCATAGCAACCTTCTATCCTGGGAGGTCTCTCTATTACTACTTGCTGCTGTATTAGTACAATACCTAAAATATTTATGAATCTGAAAGCTGAAAAATTACAGATTTGCAGCTAATACATTCCACAGCTGCATGTTCTTGGTTTGCAAATTTATAACTGGGAATTTACTACTAACAAATTCCAGCTTTTGAACAATTGGATCTATTTCTCCAACTCACTATGCTGCCCAGTCTCTGTTCCTCTCCTCCGCAGGCTGGGATGGCTGCAATGGAGGCAGAGCCTCCGGGGAAGGAGGGAGGAGGGATGGAAGGAACTATATGCCATCAGTCACCAAACCCCTCTGGCTGATTAAGTAGCAGGTGTTAATAGGAACCCAAGGGAGTGCTCTCCTGTTCCCTTTAGCTGGAAAGATAGTGACATGATTCAAGGCCTGAAGGGTTTAAGGCCATTTTTAAGTGGGGGATGGATGAGGAGGGTGGTGGTCAAGTGGACTTTTAAAGTGAAAAATAATAGAAAGGTATGTTGTTTTGAAAGTCCCTTCCTAATATTTTAAAGGTAGCTCCTAGTATTTGAAAGATAGACTTCTTTGGATACTTCAAACAATGAAAATTCTAATAGAGAAGTATACACACATTGAAATATACATAGGAGAGTGTACAGAAGATACAGATATTTAAGAAGGAAAATGTAATAATCTCTGTAAGCATTAATTCTCTATTAGTTTTATATAATTGGGGCTTCATTCAACATATTTTGGATAGTTATTACATATTAGATATTTATTAGATAACTATCCTAGAATTCTGAAGTTATGGAAATTTTTGAAAAGATGCTATAGCCTTTTCAACATTGCAAAACATATACATAAAACACTCAAAGATCAAGACATGTAATGATTAATTATTAAAATGTAATGTAAATAAAATTCTATCTATAAAGTTAATCTGAACCATTTACAAATCTTTGAGCTTTTTAAACTAGATTTAAAATTTCATATAAATGGTTTTTAAATATTTTAAGAACTTTATTAATATCAGTACCCCCCAAATACTGCACACTTCCTTCTAGTCTGTGAAATATATCCTCTATTCCATGACTTCTAAGACCATTAAGTACTCTTTGTACTTCATATAAGTAAATTTATAAATTTTATGTACTATATAATATAATCTGAAAAGAATTCAGCACAATTGCCCATATCCACACCGTGACCAAGCTTACTCAAGTTTTGCAAGAGTTCAAGATGCCACTCTGTCTAACATTCATCGATTTAAAGAAGGCCTTCGATTCTGTTGAGACTGAAGTGGTCATCGAAGCGCTAGCTAGATAGGGTGTTCAAACTCAATATATCAGGATCCTCCAAAAGCTGTATTATGAATTCACCACCAGGATCTCACCATTCTACAAGGAAGTAATCATTGATGTAAAGAGAGGGTTTGGCAGGGTGATACCATCTCACTGTAACTCTTCAGTGCCACACTCGAGAACATCATGCGATGACTGGAATGGAAAGGAATGGGAGTAAAGATAGATGGTCGGCAACTATACCACCTCTGCTTCGCTGAAGACATTCTAATAACACCAAACATTAGCTAAGCGGCACTAATGCTGGCCGACTTCGACTGAGAGTGTTGTAAGGTCAGACTGCAGCTGAATCTCAGCAAAACAATGTTCATGAAAAACGAACTAATCCCTGAGGTTCCATTTGCTCTTAACGGAATGAACATCTCCGAATGCAGCAGCTATGTACCTGGGTCAAGAACTCAACATGAGGAATGACTTGGCACCAGAAATGCACAGGAGGAAGAGAGCAGCGTGGAACGCCTTCAAGAGCATTGAATAAGAAGTTGTTAAGAGGATGAAGAACCTCTGGCTGTGGGTACATCTTTTCGACTCCACCATTCTTTCTGAGCTATCATACGCCTCAGAGACCTGGGCCCTATAAAAAAAGGATAAGATCGCTTCAGGTCTCCCAAAGAGGAATCAAAAGAACTATGCTTGGAATATCACATTTAACTCAAGTGAAAGAAGGAATCCGGAGCTCCAACCTCCGTTGACAATCAGAGACACTGTCTCATTTGCCAAGGCATCAAAAATCAGATAGGCTGGACATGTAACGCGATTTAGAGATGACCTCTGCACTAGAGCTGTTACTGACTGGTTTCCACAGGATGTCAAAAGACCACATGGCTGCCCACCTACCAGATGGTCAGACTTATTCATCAAAACCCTGAATCAATGGTTTGAAGCTCTTCGTGTTCCTGGAGCAAGCAGATACCATTGGGCTACACTAGCATGCAGCAGGGATGCATGGAGACATTACTGGAACCCGCTCCAGCAAACTGAAGATCAACAGGATGACAAGTGATACAAGTGATAATATATTCTAGTTTATTTTACTTAATATGACTGTAAGATCCATGAAGGATCTTTATGCAGCTACAATTTGCTATAATTTACTAATTATTATTATTATTATTTTTTAACTTTTTATTAAATCACCATGTGGAAAGTTACAAAGTTCTCAGGTTTATATGTCAGTTATACAATGCTCAAACACCCATCCCTTCACCAGTGCCCATATTCCACCACCAAAAACCCCAGTATACCCCCCGCCCCCACCCCCTACTGTATAAGTAATGAATTTCACTTCATTTTTTCTTTACCTTGATTACATTCCATAATTCAACACAAAACTCACTATAGTTGTTGGAGTTTCCACCCAAGAGAGACAGACCTACTACATTTGATAATTAGTTTTTCATTGCTGGAAATAAAGAGATATGTAGCCCCACTGCTACAAGTACATAACTCTCTCTCTTTTTTTTTCCTTTTTCCTTTTCCCCTTTTTTTTTTCTTTTCCCCCCTTATCCCCCTTCCCGCGCCTCATAGTATGTTGTACGCCACGCCGCGTCGGCCAGCATGGGGCTTTTGCTTAGTTCACAGTCCAGAGAGGTGGCTGCTACATTAAAACCCTTCAATATTTCAACAAAAACTTACTGTTATTATTTGGAGTTTCCCCCCCAAGTCAGACCTGTTCAAAAGGAACTGTTTCACATTGCTGACAATTATAAATGTTAAGTCGCGCGGTTTTGGTTTTCTGTATAAAGTCCAGGGAAAATTCTGCCAGAAATTACATAGCCCAGCTCACAGTCCCAGTGCATTGCTGTAAGAAGTCTCTGAATTCAAAGTCTTTAGGCGCAGAGTGTCTGATTCGCTCTCAGCGGCTTCGGATTTATCTGGGCCGAGGGCGTGCCAGTTATGCCCCCTTCCCATGAGTTCCTGGGAGCCCCAAAAGTAAAAACCGAATACCTCTGGGTTTGGAGTTTAGAAGATGGCGCCTGCCACGTGGGTGCCGCCAGCCCGCCGCTTTCCGTGCAGGAAGACAGGGTGGGGAGGAAAAAAATCCACCCCCGGCAGCACAGAGTTGTAGCCCAGTTCGCAGTCCCAGTGCATTGCTATCGATGCTGCGCTGGATGCCCGAATGTGTTACATCTCTGGAATCAAAGTCTTTAGGCGCAGAGGGTCCACTAATTATTATTTTTATAATGTGTAATTAGAAGCATATACTATAATTTATTTAGGAATTATAAAATTGATGGTCTGGGGTCCTTCTTAAATAAAGATATGCTTAATATTAGTGTGAACATTCTAGTGATTTTTTTTCATTCTAGTGATTTTTATTATAATTATTATTATTGATGGTGGTGCTAAGCATAGTGCAATATTTTTATTTGGTATAAATTCAAGTGTGGAATTGCTGACTCACAGGGGAGAGAGATATTCTACTTAGTAGAAGTTGGCATAAGATGGGACAGAGAAGGGACCAATATAACAATAATAGTTGGAAGTGATCACTTTGTACAGGGACTCAATATTAAAAGGAATAAAGGGATATACTTGATAATCTTTCAGTATCTATATTTTCCCTACAGCAGTAGGGTAAAATATTTCAATGTCTGCTCCTCCCAGACAGGTATATAAAATGAGGTCCCCATAGCCATGCCTCCGTGCCAGGCTATTTTCACTCTGGGTGCCCCAGAGTGGGGTGGGCAGCCCCGGCAGCCGATCTCCACTACCCAACTGCTGCCATGCTATAGGCCGCTTTCTGGACACATTATAAGATGCTTCCTACCCCTATTTTCCATAATTACCACACCATATTTGATGGAGTTCATTCAGTAGCAACAAATCATAGAAATCTCTATATAAACATATATACATATATTATATATGCATATACATATATGGATATATGTATATGTATTATGTATATATATGTGTATTTATATACATATATATATATATATATGCACATATGCCTCTTGAAGAGCCCAGCAAGCTACCGAGAGTATTTCACCCACATGGGCAGAGCCAGGCACGCTACCTGTGGCATATTCGATGTGGCAAAAAAAATAACGATAGATCCCATTCCTTGACCCTGAAAAAGCCTTAAATTGTTGGGAAAGGTGAATAAGGAGAGGCTGCTAAAATCTCAGGGCTGGGAGGAATAGAGACATTACTGGTACCTGCTCAAGTAAATCAACAACGGATTGACAGTGACAGTGACAATGATGTATATTGCAAAGGATAATGCCCAAAAGGTAAGAGAGAGATAGAGAGAGAGAGTCAGAGAGACAGAAAGAGACAGAGATAAAGAGACAGAGACAGAGAAAAGGAAAAGCGCCTTCCAGAGAGGGGGGACGAGAGAGAAACTGGGAACATTAGTGGAGGAATATGTACACTGTTGAAGAGATGGGTGTTGGAATATTATATGACTGAAACTCAATCATGAGCAACTTTGTAACTGTATTACACCATGATTCAATTAATAAATAATTTTAGTTATATTAATTTTAAAAAAATATTGGCAGCAGTTTAATTTCTTTTCACTGTCTATGAATTTTGAGTGTTCCACACTTACACAAATATTTTGTTTGACCAACAAAACCAAAAATATTATAGACTTGAGTCAATCCATAAAAACTAGAGATTTCATCAATTAAGATTTTATTTTGCTCATTTTTGATTTGTGACAATGATTGATCACTTATCAAGGAGATGACAAAGAGCTACCTAAGAGGAGTCTCCTACTAGCCTGAGGACTCATGATAGAAATTAGAGCTTCTAAAGTGCCAAGAAGTAGTGAGAAAATTCATAAAGAAGGAAGACACAGAGGAGGTAGTACAGGAATCAAAGTGCTTGCCTTGCATACTGCCAACCCAGAATTGATCCCTGGCACCACAAGGTACTAGCATCTGCCCATGCAGCCCTGGAATATACCCCAAACCCAGTACTGCTAGGAAGGCCAGGACAATCTTCTGCACTGAAGGACCTTAGTGATACAGCATCCTCATCCTACAGCATTTACTCTGAATCACTGGCCCTGTCCTTTTAGAATCACAGGGATAATCACCTGAATCCTCTGAGAACTGCTGTAATCCTCAGCCACCACACAAACACCAAAAAATAAATAAATAAAATAAAACTTAATACATTCTATTTTATTCCTTGTGGATAATCTAAGTCAGTCAAAAAATCTTAGCTGAAAGACATAAGTTTCAATATTGTTCTCCATTAGAGGGGGGAGAAAATTCATAACATTTGTTCAGTCAGTAAACACTGTTTAGAAGACAAAAGAACCTAGAAATTTTTAATGAAACAAAAAAGATTTTTTTAATTTGATGAGAAAAAAATAAGGAGATATAATAAATAGAAAAAATGTGACCCATAGACAATAAAAAACAAACCAATGAATTAAAGGGCAGATATTTTAATTAACAACCTAGAATTTTAAAGACATTAAAGTATGTCATAAAATAGATAAAATTGGTTTAAAGTTGAAAATATGGGAAATTTTGACATAGAATTGCTGCAGTAAAATTCAATGGATATTTTTAGAACTTAAAATGCATTATCTGTATTTATTTTCTTAAATGGGTAGGCTTAAAAATTTGCTAAGGTTGGCAAATGAAAGAATCTGAAAACTGAAATTAGATTGATAGATATCAACCCACTCAATGAAGAGAAAGATTAAAAAACTGAGTGATGAAACAGCTGATAGAGTACTTGACTTGCAAATGGCCAATGTGGGTTCTCTGCCTAGCACATCCCCATTGGTACCCAAGCCCTGCCAGGAGTGATCCCTAAGTGCAGAACCAGCAGTAAGCCCTGAGCACTACTGAGTATGAGCCTGTCATTCCCACCCCTAACAAAGCAGAAATAATATTAAAAGTGTCAAAAAATTTGGAAAAAAATATGATTTCAAGAATCCCAAATCTCACCCAAATTCTTTAAACCATACACCTTAACATATCATAGTCAAACCCCTAGAAATCACCCTTTTTTCTCTCTGTCTCTCTCTCTCTCCTTCTCTCTCTCATACACAATCTTTGAAAAATGATAAATGACAAATTACATATAGTTGAGAAAAGATATGAATGATGTTTTGTTGATTTTTAGAACAATATTGAGTCTAGTAGACAATGAAATGACCTTTGTATTTCTGACAGGGAAAAAAATCAAGATTCTACTGGTAGTAAATATAATCTTCAAAAATGAAAGTGAATCTAATATTTTCTAGTACTGCTGTAACAAATTAGGACATACTCAGAGACTATGACTATATCAATTTTTTGTCTTTTAGTTCTAAAGGTCAAATGTCTTTTCACCACATCCTAGTCAACACTGGTTGTCTCCAGTGTTTTTAATAGATGCCATTCTCATTGGTGTGAGAGACTTACTGTTTTGATTTGTGTTTACCCTTTATTTAATCACAATAAACAATTTGTCAAATTAACTATCCATATATCCTCTTTCAGTAAGTATCTGTTCATCTCCCAAGTTTGATAGGGCTGTTTGTCTTACTTTCTTTTTAGTTTTGTACTGCTTTACGTATCTTGAATATTATTAGCCCTTTATTTTGCAAATACTATACAAATATTTTCTTCCTTTCACTAGGGTATATTTTTATTTTCAGCCTGAGTTTCTTTTGCCATACAAAAATTCTTAGTTTGTTGAATTGTTACAGATTTTTTTTTGGCTATCTTTTTATCTGGAGTCAAATCATCGAAAGTATTTCTATTGTCTGTATCCCAGAGAGTTTTATTTTTATACCAGTTGCTGAACAGTTTAGATTGCTATGTATTCAAAATTCTTTTTTAAAGTTAAAAAATATTACACCTATTCTCTTACTTTTCCTCATACTTGCTGTGGCTATTCAGGAAGTTTTATGATTTCATAACAAATTTTAATAGAATTTATTCTAGGTAATTCAAAAATTAAAAATTGTCCTTGGAATTTTGATGGGAATCGCTGTAATTCTATATACTGCTTTGGTTTGGATTGTTATTTTGACAAGGTTGTTCTTCCAATCCATGAACATGGACTATTTTTTAATTTCCTCATATTTCTTTCAATAGTGATATATTTAAAAAATGCATGTCTTTCACATCCTTTGCTACTAGCACTGATTGTTTTTAAATACCATTTTAAATAAAATTGTATTTCTCTTCTATTTCATATTTCCATGAACTTTAATTAATTTGCATATGATAAATAATCTTTGCATCCTTGGGATGAATACCACTTAGTACTGATGTATGATATTTTTAATATACTGTTGGATTCAGTTCACTAAGATTTTGCTACAGATATTTGCATTAATGATTATCAAGGATATTTGGGCTGTGATTTTCTTTGTTAGTGTTATCACTGTCAGCTTTTGCTTGTATTAGGGTGATGTTGGCTTTCTGAAAGTTGCTAGGAAGAGAACCTGTTTGTTTAAGAGTTAGGAAGAGTTGAAGAAGTATCAGTAGTAAATACTAAAGAACCCATCTAGTCCAAGGTTTGATCTTGGAGAGATCTTTACTGTTTTAATTTCTCCACTTGTGATTGGCTTGATTGGATTTTCAACTTCCGCCATATTCAATCTTGGTAGGCTGTATTATAGGATATAAAATATATATTAAGAGAATGGCTTTCTCAAGCGGGCACCAGTAACATTCATTGTGAGACTTGTTACTGTTTTGGGCATATATAATATGCCACAGGGAGCTTGTTAGGCTTGAGCAAATCGGTGAGCAACGAGATGACAGTGATACAGTGATACAGTAATTAAGAGAATGGACTGGAGTGATAGCACAGTGGGTAGGGTGTTTGCCTTACATGTGGCCTACCCGGGTTTGATTCCTCTGTCCCTCTCAGAGATCCCAGCAAGCTACCTAGAGTATCCTGCCCGCACAGCGGAGCCTGGCAAGCTACCTGTGATGTCTTAGATACGCCAAAAACAGTAACAAGTCTCACAATGGAGATGTTACTGGTGCTCACTCAAGCAAATCAATAAACAATGGGATGACAGCACTATAGTGCATTAAGAGAATAGGAAATGGCCCAAAGCAATAAAAACTGACAGTTGTTCTACAGAACTAGACTAAATTTACCACGGGTGTTTGGTGAAAGAGCACCTTGGATATTTTGGTAGAGGAAAGCAAACATTTTGGTGGTGATTATGGTGTTGGAACATTGTGTGCCCCAAACTTGATCTTTATATTATTACAAATTAATGATGCATCCATATAAATTGGTGAAAAATATTTCCCTTCTAATATTTCCACCCGCTGGGACATTTTCTTTTGATGTCTCCTAAATTTGGTAATCGTTGCTTAATATAAATCCAAATTGTTATTCAAACATAATTATTAAGGTTAACATTTTTATTACTTTATTACAGACATTTTTTATGCTTTTTTACCCTTTATTATAAGTTCCTGCTTTCCAGAGTTGATTGCTATATTTTAATTTTGTCCATATATCCTCATATGCTTTGTTTATTTAATTATTTGTATTTCAAAGACATGTTGTAATGTTATCCTCAATATCTCAATCACTTACTTAATCTATTTTTATTCACTATTTTTGTGATTACTTGAACAGCTGTCCAAGTTTATTTAGTTTAGTATACATGATTCACTTTAGAAATTGTGCACAAATTACAATTAAATTCAAATAATAGTATCTTGCACTTGATATTTTTAAAATAAATTTTCTCTTAGAAATTTAGGGTAAGGGCCATATCAAATGAATCCAATTTGCGATTGAGGCAACTAGTATATTTTGCATTTTACTAAAATGTATTTTTCCTAAGTCGGTATCTAATATTACAACAAAGTCAAACTCTCTTAAAAGAGAATAGTGGCTATAAGAAAATTTGTGAATTTGAAAGTATATTTTTGTATTATGGAAAACAGAGTAAAGTTGGAATAAGCCAAGACTTAATTCATATATTTTCTGCTATTATTATGGCTACTATTTCTCTAGATGTATGTAAAGCAAAAAATAATGCAGATATAAACTTTGGTAATCCTGGAGAAATTAAAGTTAATTCATAACAATTTATGACTTAAGAGACTTCATGATAAGTTCTCCAAATTAATTGACTATTAATTCTATAAAATATGTCATCTTTGTTCAATTAAAATGGACAGCTTTGGAAAAGTTACTTATGAGTTTGGTCATAGTCCTTTTCACATAGGTTATAGTGTTCTGCATAAATGTATTACAGGTACTAATGGTGAAGTAAAACTAAGTGGAGCAAACTTACATTTCTTTACATAGAAATTATAGAGGCTATAATAGTTAATATGCTTTGAGACTTTGCAAGTTAAAAGATGAAGGGTGCAGTGGGAGCCTGGGAAGGTAGAGAGAGACAAAGAGAAATACTGAAAATCCAAACTAATTTGAACATGCTGTTCTGGAATTGCTAACGTTTATTGTGTCATTTATCCTGAAATAGCAATTACATTAAACTTTGCTAGCTTCTTTTCTTCCAGATTTGTAAATCATCATGCTTACTTCACATCTATTTTCTTCTAAAGAGCTTGCACCTTAAAGAAGTAGTCCTCAGAGATCCAAAATATTTAAAATATTACTTATTAATATTTCTTGCCTTGAAAAGCACACTAGGGATTTAATTTTATTATTTTTAAAAAATTTTCCAAAAGTGCAGGTGGCCAAATCATTTCTTTTAGAAGTATGCAGATTTCTGCTCCTCAATGCCTGTTCAGTCAATAAGACTGAATGCATACCCATACAAGAAGAGAGTGGTATTGAGTCAGAAACCCTTGAAGGACCTAAAGACCAAAATAAACATGTTTTCAACTCCTCTGACATCTGGTACTCAATGTGAAATAGCAATATTGAAAAAATTGCTAAAAGATGCTTGCTTCAAAAGTTTGATTCAAATAATTATACATTCGTATCTAGCAGTATCACTGATATATTGATGTAGGGAAGATCATTCACTACTGTGTTCAATTTTACAAAGCCATTATAAAATAATACTTCATTATACTATGATTTTGACATGATGATTCCTTTAAAAGTAATTTTTGTTCACAACAAGAGGACATCTAATCCTTAGTCCCGATTTGGAGAACATAGGGAACATTTTCTGTAGTAATTGGCTAAAGCATTTTATGTTGCTCAGATCCGTAGGGCTCTTCTGAAAATTATTCAGAATTGTAAAGCAGTGCAAACTATGCTGTAACAGAAACATATATTTTATTTCTTCTTAAATCAAAGCTTAGTTCTAAGAGAAACTTAAACAAAAAGTCTAACCTGAGGCATCTCTTATCAGCATTAATGCTCTAAGAAAGATGCTTTTGCTGAAGAGGATAGGGCACTGGGCTGAAATGAAATGTGGCCCAAAAGGCTAGGTCCCTGTCATAGCGTAAGATCTCCTGAGCAATGCCAGGAGTGATTCCTTATCACAGACACCAGAGTAAGCTTGGAACATTGCCAAGTATGCACACACCTCTAAACTATAGCTAGAATAGTGATTTAATTTAGAGAAAATCTGTTAAGATTTCTGGTTGAGGCAATATTTTGTTGATTTTACTTTCCCAACTAAAATCAGTGAAGTGAACTTTTTAATATAACTATTGACCATCTTAACTCTTAAAAGACTCATTAATGTCTGATAAGCTTTTATTATTTTTTCGGTGGTGTTGTTTTGTGTTGTTAACTTTTGCAAGTGCCATATATGTATATGTACTACTAATCATTTATTGTATGTGCAATGAAAAAATATTTTGTCCCAATTAATAGGCCTTCATTATTTTGTTTGCAGTACAGAAGTTCCTCAATTTTCTATAATCCCATTAATTTTTGCTTTTGTTTACTTTATCAATAATATCGAATTACTAAAGATGCTTCTGGAGTTTATATCGTAAATAGTTTTGCATGTGCTATCCTCAATGTAATTTATGGATTCAAGTCTCATATTGAGGTCAACAATATATTTTGAGTTAATTTGGGCTCAAAATGTTATACAGAGTTCAAAGTTTGTTATGTGGCTAATTATTTTTTTCAACTCCATTTACTTGAGACTTCCCTTGCTCCACCTCATACATAAATTTTGGGGTAAAAATTAGCTGCAAATATACCTGAGGGCTTCTCTCTCGGTTAGTAATTATATTCCATTTGTCTGATAGATTGTTTTTATTCCAGTACCACATGATATTTATTATGAAAGCTTTATATTATAGTTTAGATTTAAGAAAAGGAAGCCTCCCATCTCCATTTTTCCCAAGATTGCTTTGACAATTATGGTAGATCTTTTTACTCAATATAGAAAAAACACTTTTATATTACTGATTAAAGTCATCTCCCTAAGGGTAGAGCCAGGATAAGCTCTAAGCACTAGAGGTGTGGCCCAAAACCAAATAAATTAATATAAACATACACAATGAACTGCATAGAGATAGTGCAGAGATTAAGGCACTTGGTTTGCATGCAGCTGACCCTGGTTCACTTGTAAGTTCTCAAACTTTTTTTTTGGTGGAAGGCGGAACATACAAATCTGTGATCAGGACTTACTCCTGCCTCTGTGCTAAGGAGTAGCTTCTGGGGGTGCTTGGAGGGCCATGGGTGGTGCCAGGAACAATACTGTTGTTTTCAGAAGGCAAGGATAATACTTTCACCCTTATATTATCTCTCCAGTTCCTCCACATAAATTTTAGTAGAATTTGGTCTGTATTTTTAAAGGCACCATAGGTATTTTATAAGGAGTACATTTAATTTGAGAGTGTTTTTTATAGAATGATTATTTTCACAATGTTAATTCCTCCAATCCATGAAAAGGTAATGTGTTCCCCCTTTCTTATGACTTCTACTTCTGATGGTGACTTCTAGTTTTCTTTGTATATATTTTTATCTCCTTTGTCAAGCTGATTCCTAGTTACTTAAATTTGGGGGACAAATTGTGAATAATATTTTTTAAAATTATTTCTCTTCTACTTTATTCTTTGTATACAAAAATGCCATGGACTTCTGCACACTGATTTTGTAATCTACCATTTTATTGTACAAGTTTATTGTTTCTAAGATTTTTTTGGTATAATCCTTAGGGCTTTCTACTTGTATTATCGTGATATCTGCATATAGCAGCACTTTAACTTATTCTTTGCTCATATCTCTTTCTTGCCTAAGTACTTGGCAAGGACTTCTAATATTAAGTTGAATAATAGTGATGAGAGTGGACACCCTTGTCTTGTGCATTATCTTAGAAGACAGGCTTATTAAAAGGTTTTTTACTTTTTTTTTTTTAATTTATTTATTTTTAATTAGAGAATCACCGTGAGGGTACAGTTACAGATTTATACACTTTTGTGCTTATACTTCACTCATACAAAGTTCGGGAACCCATCCCTTCACCAGTGCCCATTCTCCACCACCCGTAAACCCAGTGTCCCTCCCACCCTCCCCAATCCCATCTCCCCCCCACCCCACCCTGCCACTGTGGCAAGGCATTCCCTTCTGTTTTCTCTCTCTAATTAGCTGTTGTGGTTTGCAATAAACGTGTTGAGTGGCCGCTGTGCTCAGTCTCTAGCCCTCATTCAGCCCGCAACTCCCTTCCCCCACATGGCCTTCGACTACAATGTAGTTGGTGATCGCTTCTCTGAGTTGACCTTTCCCCGGAACGTGAGGCCAGCCTCGAAGCCATGGAGTCAACCTCCTGGTACTTATTTCTACAGTTCTTGGGTGTTAGTCTCCCACTCTGATATTCTATATACCATAGATGAGTGCAATCTTTCTATGTCTGTCTCTCTCTTTCTGACTCATTTCACTCAGCATGAAACTTTTCATGCCCATCCACTTAACTACAAAATTCTTGACCTCCTTTTTTCTAACAGCTGCATAGTATTCAATTGTATAGATGTACCAAAGTTTCCTCAACCAGATAAGGGGTTGATATCAATGGTATATAAAGCACTGGTTGAGCTCTACAAGAAGAAAACATCCAACCCCATCAAAAAATGGGGCAAAGAAATGAACAGAAACTTTACCAAGGAAGAAATACGAATGGCCAAAAGGCACATGAAAAAGTGCTCTGCATCACTAATCATCAGAGAGATGCAGATCAAAACAACCATGAGATACCACCTCACACCACAGAGACTAGCACACATCCAAAAGAACAAAAGCAACTGCTGTTGGAGAGGATGTGGGGAGAAAGGGACCCTTCTTCACTGCTGGTGGGAATGCCGACTGGTTCAGCCCTTCTGGAAAACAATTTGGACGACTCTCAAAAAATTAGATATTGAATTCCCATTTGACCCAGCAATACCACTGCTGGGAATATATCCCAGAGAGGCAAAAAGTACAATCGAAACAACATCTGCACATGTATGTTCATCGCAGCACTGTTTACAATAGCCAGAATCTGGAAAAAACCCGAATGTCCCAGAACGGATGACTGGTTTTTTACTTTTGAGTATGATGTTGGTTGTGAGATTGCAGTATCTACCCTTTGCGTCCATGGGACAAATTTTACATACTCATGTAGTCCATGAGCTTTTAAATGCACTGTTAGATTAGATTTACTAGTATTTTGTTGAGGATATTTGCACCTGTATTTATCAAAGATTTTGTCTTTGAATTTTCTCTTTTAGTGATGTCTTTTTTTTTTTTTTTTATCATGCTAGTACTGATCTCCTAACACTGTTCCGAGGAATTTCTATTTTTTTTTTTATTTTAGGGAGAGTCTGAGAAACATAGGAAGTAAGAAGAATTACTTAGTAAATGCATCTGTGTCTAATTTTTGCTTTTAGGGAGATTTTGACTACCCATTTTCTATTATTATGTACTGTGTTCAGGTATTTTGTTTCTTACTGACTCAGTTCGGGGAAGATCTAGGATTCCAAAACTATATCCATTTCTATTAAGTTCTCCAATTCTAACATTTATAATACAGCAAATTCACTCATGGATGAGGCTCGTCTAAGCATGGTGATGATCAAGTTCTGGAGGTTTTTGGCTTCTAGGATGAATGAGTTTAAGAGCAAAGTTGACCAGCTCTTTCCATTTCCACTAAAGTTTATCAGAATAAACACGAGTGGACTCTTCACTACAGCCTACAAGAATAAATGTTCAAAATGGGAGAAGGTGGGGAGAGGAAATGTCTTCACAAATAGCTGTAACTGTGAGGAAAAAAAATACTAGAATGAATGATTCATGTGCATTTTGATTAAAGATCAATAAAGTGACTCAAATTTTCTACTCAGTTTCCTTGAAAACCTTAAAGATCAGAATTAAGGGTCAGAGAGGAATATCTTCTTAAATTAGCAAAGAAATTATACTAAGGAACACACATACCAACCACTGTATTGTTCCTGAATTTAAAAGAAACTTAAGAATGTTTGGCAAATGTCAGTCTCGTGATGTCTTGAAAGCAAAACCAGCTAAGAGGGTCAGCAGATCTTTTGTTAGAATCACTACAATGAAACCTATATAAATCAGCATTTCCACTGCAAAAAAATGTTTTCCATGTTCTGAAAATTATTTATAAATATTCAGCTGGTTGAAATGTGACTGATGAATCCAAGAGCTCTACAGGGGGAGGGGCCAAAGAATGGAGATTTTAAAAAATGTGTTTACCAATGATCAATCATAAAATATAGCCATTAAGATATGTTGAGGAAAACAATAAATAATACATTTATTTAAAATTGATATGAACACCTATTCCTGGTTTTATAACTATGGTGAAAATAAAGAGTGTTATAGTTTCTAAGGCTAGCAAACCAATTTGACTGAAGGATGAATTTTTAATCCTGAGAGTATTGTCTGTTTTACAGAGAATATTTAGATGTTGCTAAAAAAAATTTAGTGTTCTTAAATATTTATTTGCACAAGAAATTTAGATGAGTTCAATGAAGTTACAAAGCACAAAAGCACAGTGGGGTTAGTTGCAAAGGATGTTATATCACCTTATTCCCTCAGACTCCTTTGATGGATAACTTTAATCTAAATTCTCTCATTTCTATGAGTGTTAACATAACTTTATGTTCGATAAAAATGATGCAGTAATTTACTATGATACAAAAATGCTTATTTTATACATGTTTTATTTTGCCCCCAAAAAGTTGTAGCTAATTACTCTGGGAGGAATATAACATAACATTCATGACCTAGACATATATCTAGTAAATTTTGTTTTTGCTTTATTAATCTTTAAATTATTTTTATTATTTGCTTTAAATATCATTGTCTTTATTATATTATCACTTTAAAGTTACTTTTTCATTATTACTTTTTTTATTTTTTATTGCAGGAATCCAAGATCTTTATAATTTGAGTACATTAAGTCTACTTAGTTTAAGATCCTGTTGGTTATTCTCATCTAATTTGTAAATTTATTAGTTCAAGACAACAACTAAGAAAATATGACAGAAAAAGAATTTCAACCAACTTTCATGTCAAGGAAAATGAATAAAAATTTGGATATGTATTGTCAATTATCTAGATACATTTTTATTGGACTGGCAAATACAAAAAAGGACAAAGAGAAGAGACAAGTAAGTGAGCAAGCAATTAGTAATGATAATAAAAGTATTTAAAGTTTTTTGTTAAGATTTTGTGGCTTACAATGTTATTAGTAATGTTTACTTGTGGACATAAATACAATACGGCACCCATCACCAGTATATCCCCCTCACTTCCATGGATCCCTACAACCCTCTCTCCCAACCCCACCCCTTCCCAAACTCAGTTGTGTAGCTCAATTTTTCCCATTATTATGCCTTGCATTTGGATCTTTGTTGATACCATGCTGTGTTCCATCCATGTTGCTGTAAATTGCATTATTTTATTGCTTCTTAGAGCTGCATAGTATTCCATTGGGTATACATACCACAACTTCTTGATCTGTTTACCTGCAGCCGGGCATTTGAGTTGTTTCTATACTGTGGCTATTGTAGTAAGTGCAAGTGATGAACATAGATGTGCATATATTCTCCCAAATTAATGCTTTGGGAACTAGAAAGATAGTTTAGTGGGTAGCATACTTCCTTGCTTGCAGACAGCTCAGGTTTGATCTATGGTAACCAATATGGTCCTCTAAGCACTGCTAAGAGTCATTCCTGAGTTGAGAACGAGGAGTAACCTCTAAGAATTGTTGGGTGTGCCCCCCAAAAAAACCCACAACAAATCAATCTATCCAAATTAATGTTTTTAAAATTCTTTAATTTAATTGTTCTATTTAATTTTTATGGAATTATTGAATTTTATATTTTTAAAATATACTTTTATCAGGTAATGTTGGTTACATGAAAATTTATATGCTTTATCACACCTATGTCCATAAACAAAGCATCAACATCCCTTCATCAGTCGACTAGATTCTATATCACACTCTTCTGCCTTGGAAGCTTTAATTTTTGTTTGATATCTAAGAATTTCTTTTCAATACACATTGTATATTCCTTTA
The DNA here is from genome assembly GCF_027595985.1 of Sorex araneus. Lineage (NCBI taxonomy): Eukaryota > Metazoa > Chordata > Mammalia > Eulipotyphla > Soricidae > Sorex > Sorex araneus. The sequence continues at coordinate 168,132,605 of NC_073302.1, forward strand.
GTATGGTTTTATATCATGCCTCTGAGTAAAATCATTTAATATAAAATATGTTTTTCTACATCTGACTTATTGTTCTTAGCAGGACTTCCCTCTAATTCTATTCTTGTAACAATAGGTAAAATTTTACTTTATACTGAGGAATATTCATTCTATTTTGTAAATACAATACATTTTCTTTATCAGCTCACCTGTCATTGTTCACTGGGATTATTTTTAGATCTTGACTATTATAAATAGTGCTGCAAATGAATATAGATGAACATATATATTTTCTAATTAGTCTTTTTTAAATCTTTGTTTTTTAAAAAAATTGTCCTTAATTAGATATTGTGATTTACAATATTATTGATGATATTTTGTATCATTCCAGTACATATCCATCACCAAGTATTTGAAGACCAAACTTTGCATTAAGTTTCTACTCAATGAAATATTTCTAAAAAGGAAGTTTCTATTCATGTTCCAGTTTAGACAAAAGCCAAATGTTTAAGGAAATGCAAATAAGTTAATCACAAGTGATGGAAATTAAGCAATCCTTAGTAGAAGTGCATAATAGAAGTACATAGTATAAAGTACAACTTAATCAACTTCCACACACTCATTTGTGTTGAGGACAACCTACCTTGCCCCTCCCCTCTTCACAGTGTCAGAATATCATTATTAGCTGCATGAGGAGCCTAGATAAAACCTTTTCAACCTATAACTTGAAAAACTTTTAGATATAACATCAGACCTGTTCAAAAGGAACCATTTCACATAGGTGACAATAATAGATGTTATGAGGGTGAAAAAAAAAGGGAAAAGGAAAAAGGAAAAAAAAAGAAGAGTTATGTACTTGTAGCAGTGGGGCTCCATATCTCTTCATTCCCAGCAATGGAAAACTAATTATCAAATGCTTCCTTGGTAGTAGGTGTGTCTCTCTTGGGTGGAAACTCCAACAACTATAGTGAGTTGTGTGTTGAAATATGGAATGTAATCAAGGTACAGAAAAAATGAAGTGAAATTCATGTTATACAGTAGGGGGTAGGGGGTGGGGGCGGGGAGTATACTGGTGTTTTTGGTGGTGGAATATGGGTAGTGGTGAAGGGATGGGTGTTTGAATATTGTATAACTGAGACATAAACCTGAGAACTTTGTAACTTTCCACATGGTGATTTAATAAAAAGTTTAAACAAATAGATATAACATCAAATGAATGAACTATACAATGGAATAGAAGAGAAATTGGACATTATCAGAATAAAAGGTTTTATTCTGGAAACAGCCATATGGAGATATTAAAGAGACAAGATACAAACTCAGATGAAATATTTATGTACTATATTTTTTAAAGTGTTTTAAGCCAAAAATATTTAAACATATCTCAAAATCTAAGAACAATAATACTGGGTTACAAATGTGAAGAAATATTTCACTAAAAAGTGTATGTGGATAGAAAATAGTGTATCTCAAAGTATTGATATCACTATTTGGTGAAAATGGAGACTACAATGAAACATTGCCATGCTGTTTTTTCTGTGGGTGGGAAAAAAAGTGATCCTGGGGAGGAGCTTTCTCAGCTCCTTGTTTGGGTTTGTGTCATTCCCCTCAGGCCGGATATCAAAGCCTGGCTCCTTCTCTGACAGCATGCATTCCAGTTCACTGAGCTATCACTCCATAACCTGCCATATATTTTCATAATTCTAAGGTTAAAAGTAATGATAATATAAAATGCACAGAAAATGTGTCTACCATACATTGATTTCAAGAATATAAAATTATTCCTGACTATATGGAAAAATGTTTGTCAGTTTCTTAAAAGCTAAATTACATTTGCCATATGAGCAGGCAATTTCACTTTTACCCAACCCAATGAAATAACAGTTTATCCTCTAAAAAAAATTGCCCATGATTGCGATCAATAGCTTGAATATTAAAAAATAGCTTGAATAACTTAAAAACTAGAAGTAAAATAATGTTTTCTCAGTAGGTAAGTGGCTAAGTGAAGCAGGACATGTATAGTGTAGAATACTACCACTCAGTAGTAGTTAAGAATGCAATTGCTATATGCAACACCCTGGAAAAGTCTCAAGGATGTTAATACTGACTGGACATGTAATCTCAAAAAAGCAGCATGTGACATGTGATAGCATTTATACAGAACTCTCACAATGATAAAACTAGAGTCATGAAAAATAGATAAATGCTTTGAAAGCATTAGAAATGGTTATAACTTGGGCTGCAAGTGACTCTAAAGGTATAGCAAGAGGGAAATTTTTGTTTGTTTTTGTTGCTTTGGGGTCACACCTCTAGATTCTCAGGACTTATTCTTGGCTCTATGCTCAGGGATCACTCTTGGCAGGCTCGGGGACCATATGGAGTGCTGGGGGCAAACCCGAGTTGGCCCAATACAAGGCAAGCTTCTTACATGCTGCACAATCTCTCTTGGATCCAAGAGAGAGATTTTTATGTAAACAAAATGCTTTATGTCTTGGTTGTATCAGTAATTATATTAAATCATACAAGAATAACAGCATTAGAAAGACACCAAAATCGGGGCTGGAGAGATAGCACAGCGGGTAGGGCGTTTGCCTTGCACGCGGCCGACCCGGGTTCGAATCCCAGCATCCCATATGGTCCCCTGAGCACCGCCAGGGGTAATTCCTGAGTGCATGAGCCAGGAATGACCCCTGTGCATTGCCGGGTGTGACCCAAAAAAGCAAAAAAAAAAAAAAAAAAAAAAAAAAAAAAAAAAAAAAGAAAGATACCAAAATGTTGTTCCAGTGTCAATTTACCTTTTCAAATAGTGCACTATAATTATAACTCTTATAATTATAATGAAGAGTACATCAGATGTTTCTATGAACTTTTGCGGTGTCCTGTACATCTAAATTTCTTGGCCCTGAGAGACAAAATGGGGGTTAAGATATTTCCTTGCATATTGGTGGCCTTTATTCCATCTCTCTCACTGTAAATTTCCCCTTACCACTGTCAGTAGTGATCCCTGAGCACAGAGCCGAAAGCTAAGTTCTGAGTACCACTGAGCATAGCCCAAATGACTATATACCCACGAAAAATTATTTCAAAGCAAAATAAAAATAAAGGAAAAGTCATCTGCTCTGACATTTTTGTTGAAGGTAAAATAGCTGATACACAGAAAGCAAGAATATATCAACTACGAAAATCTTTTTTTTTTTTAACTTGGTACTTGATTTCTATGAACTGAAGCGATAGCACAGGGGTAGGACATTAACCTTGCATGCTGCCAACTAGGGTTCGATTCCTCTGTCCCTTTTGGAGAGTCGGGCAAGCTACCAAGAGTATGCCGCCTACATGGCAGAGCATGGCAAGCTACTCGTGGAGTATTCAATATGCCAAAAACAGTAACAACAAGTTTCACAATGGAGGCATTACTGGTGCCTGCTGGAGCAAATCGATGAACAATGTGATGACAGTGTTACAGTGCAGTGCTACTGACCTGTAGGATAACATAGCTTCAGGTAGTTTAGGTTTATTGGGTTACTCCCGTCACAGTGCTCCCATTCCTCTGTGTTTATTTGTAGCTTCTTTCTTAGTGTTCTGTTGACTTGTATATAATGTTTTTCTCTTCTCCTAGAGTCCTTCACATAGTTTATTCAGAGCAAGTCCTTTTTGTATGGACACAGGAAGACTTAACAAATGTTATGCTTTTGTAACCTGGGAGTCATTTGACTCTACATGATATTTTCCTCCAGGGCATCTGTTCTCTTGACCTAAGCCTCAGCTGCCCTTACTTCCTAGCATCCCCAAATCAGGGTCCCTATGTGGGACGAGACGAACCCAGGGCAAGTGGTGAGTTGTGTGCTACTCTGGCATCGAGATGGGCCTGGCCAAAGTGCCTAATGCTTAACTATAAATTAAGAGCTTGATCATGGACAAATGCTGTCATGATCCAAACAGTGATACTAGATTTGGACCCTGCTAGGGTGAGGAATGATTAATCTGGCCTGAGTGCTGTGGTCTGAGCCTGTGGCAAGATGTTGCCAGGAGAGCTGCCTTGCAAGCCTCAATGTATCTCTTGCTATGTCCATACAAAAACAACTAGTATTAAGATGTTAATAAGTGTTTGGACTAAGGAAAAGAAAAAACCTTAAGAGTCAGGTAGGGCTTTGGAATGCCCTGCCCTCAGGAAGGGCTTTCTTATGTTGATTTTGCTACCTGACTGGGTGTAGCCTAGAGGGCAAGGTGGGAGAGAGAAGAGGAGAGACTAGAGAAGGAGAGAGGCAGCAGTAGATCCAGAGAGAGGCCGGATCTGGGAGTGCCGGAGATGAGAAAGATGGAAGATTAAAAAAACGCTAACTAATCAGCAACCAGCTTGGTCCTCCTTCTTCCTTCGCCTTTCCTGGACCACCGGCCGTCCTGATCCAGTCCATACACAGTGGTTCCAGAGCACCGAAAACGGGTGGTGAGACAGAGCCACCCGGAGAGCCCGCGAGTGCACGCGCCCCTCGGCAAGTCTTAGTTTTTTACACTGACCTATTAGTTTTGATGTTTAACTCATTCACAAATTTTGTTAACTGTACCCCTATGAATTTGATAAAATTTTAGATGGAATTGTTCTTTTAAAATTATTTCTATTCCAGTAAAGTGTTGCATACAGACATTAAGTACAGTTTTATATATTAACTTTGTGGTGTTCCACTTTATGGTATTGATATGAAAAATTACTTGATAAATTTAAAAATATTTTTAGAAATTGTAGATACCATTATATTAAGTTATCACACTTTCCAAACTTACATATAGTTTTATATAACATTATTTATATTTGAGCTTTATTTGATCACTCACAGATATCACTATTGAATGCCAGAACCTAATATTGTTTGGGTTTGTTATTAAGTGATGTCACATTCTCTTCCACGTGGGCTGATTTCCTACCTGATTGTTGCTCTGGGAGTAACATACTATAAATGGGTATCTATTAAGTTTTATTGACTATTCATAACAGTGTATAATAACCAGCTGGATTCTGTAAACCGCTCAGTGGGTGATCAGCTATATTTTTCATCAACTCTGTAAATAATATCTATGTTTTCATATCAGGTTAACTGATAAAAATCATCATCCAAAAGTTGTACAATTTATTTCGTTCTCTAAGCCAAAGTTTGAAAAGTACAGAAAATCAAAGAAACAATGCATGACCTTAATTTTGAGACTTTCAAAATGAATAAATTTGTTTTGAAAACCAGATATTGGAATATACTTACAGTTTAAATTGCCAATATAAATTATGACATAATACATTCTTAAAAAAATTGTCCTACCATAGTGAATTAGAATAGAAGAATCTTTATTTGCTCTGTTGTTCAGGCATTTATTAAATAAATCTATTTGTATATGTGAGTGTGAGTTCACAGAGTGGGGGTATGCATGACATGGCATTCGGTGGCAGAGAACCGTGTCCTCATCCTACCCAGCAGAGAAATGAAGAGACAGGAAACCACAGATTGATGATAAAAATGTCCAGTTTAGTGTACAGCTGTTAACATATTTATAGAACATCTGAAGGGGTTTGAGGTACAGGACTGCATGTGATTGATTGTTTAAAGTGTTTTGGAGGAGGCAAGTCTCTTGGGGGCTTTGACTCAAGGGATTTGAGCTGTCTCCCAGGGACATCTATATTCCTTTTCTCTCCCCCTTAAGTTGTACATATTAAACAATTAAGTTTAATTCTTATTAATACTTGCAGTTATTTAGATAAACACTGTAAGTTTCCAAAATTTAATTCTCTGGGTTCTGAGAGCAAGCAAGGCTTTTACTCTTTTACTGTAAATCCCTAAGTCCTCAGTCCATTTCAGCTAGTCCTTGTCTATGGAGACCCTATCTCTTAAGTCATAAGATCTTGCATCAAGATCTTTTATGCCTTCTATACTGCCCCATTTCTATTCCAAGGGAGCTTCGCTACTCACCTGGGGTCCATATCAGTCCCACAGTGGTATCTCCCTTTGGGGGTGTTAGGAACTATAGCAACTAAAGCCTGAGTCAAGTAATTATGACAGAAGCTCAGAGGTATGTTTCAGAGCAATCAACTCCCAAGTATTAGAATCATATCATTAATGGTCTTTCTGTGTTTAAGCAAAGAACATTGCTCTCTGGCAAAATATGGAAAGGCTAGAGAGGAAATACAAAAGTAGGTAATTCACTTCAAATACTAAGTCCAAAGTCACCTACAGTTGATAATAGTTGACCAGAGTCAACTATTTATAAGTTCTGGTTTATAAATAACCAAGACTGACATTGGGAATTGTGACAACAAGGGGTAAAACACAAAGGAAATGTTCAAGATAAAATCAAGGGATTAGGGGTGCTGACAAGAGCACTGTAAACTTGATGGAAAAGGGGTGGCAGGAAAAGGGGCAATTCACTGATGAAACCTACTTAGGGTTAATATCCAAAATAAATGGCAAAAAACAAGTGCCCTGTTAGAATAAAAATCTCAAAATGGCAAAATCATAGCTCTAATCAGCAGTTAATTAAACATATTTTAAAAAATTTATTTAATACAGTAATTGAGGGAATCAGTAACATGTTGGAAAGAGAGTTTGACTAGATTTGCTACTACTACTACTAGAAAATATTTATTTCATTGTTGTGAGCACTAGTCACCACCATAATCAGTTTTATAATTGAAATGTATATGGAATATATATCAAGACAATTTTAATGTGGTTATATAGAATCATAGTGTATATTACTTAATGCTCCAATTTATTGAATATATAACATGTAATTTCTTTCTGATTTATTAAATCTAACATTTATTTATAAAATTTTATCTATTTTGTTCACTATAGAATTATATCCTGTTTTTTTGTAAGTTGTTAAGGAATAGAATTATATTCTATTCTTTGTAAGTTATTAATATTTATTGAACAATTGTGTAAAAGTTGGAAATATTCAATAATACTCTTCCAAAATAATATAAAATACAGAGAATAATTGCAATGTAGAAATCATCTGAACTATGAAATGCATAATGTCTTACACAGTAAGTGTATTGCTGTTTGCTTATTTTGTTTATTTGTGAACATGATCTGTAGTTCTCAGGGACTCCTCCAACCTTAGGGCACTGGGCAGTGCTTGGCAGACCATGTAGTGCCAGACCTTCTGCTCCCTTATATACAAATCATGTGTTCCAGCCCATTAAGCTATCTCTTGAACTTCACATTAGGAATCTTGGTAATAAGAGTATGAATATTAGATTAAATAGTACAAGATTTGGTCTTTTAGCCATTATTTCATTATCTGTGTATTTTAGCTTAAGAAAGCTCATTGAATCATGGTTTGTACTAGACTAGCAACAATATTCCTGGTTAAAAATTATCTATCTATGCTCACTAATCACTTTTTTTTCTCAAAAATTCAGAGCCATAGAAGGTCATGGCCTTCAATATATTTTGTTTTTTGTTTGGGGCCACACCCACCAGTGCTCAGGGGTTACTATAAGCTAAGGTGACTATTTGGGGTGCCAGTGATGAAACTGGGTCAGTCACATGCAAGTCAAGCACCCTACCTGTTGTATTAGCTCTTTGGTTCCAAGTCACAACCTTTCAAATGGACATGTTATTTTATTCATACACATTTACATTAGATATATACACTTTTGGAGCCTTGCACAGCAGTGTTAAGGACCTTCTCCTGTGTTTATTGAGTGTTAAAGTAGAGAGAGCATTCTTCTTTCTATTTTTACAAATATTTCATAGTGAATCACAAATGATATTTATCTCACCATATAATTTCAGGAATGCAGTATGATTGTATGCAGTGTGCCCTCTAATAACATTATTTTTTTCATAATAACATCAATGAGAAAAAAAGATCCCACCAACACTTATTGAAGAATACTCGAGAATTTGTTTTCATCACATGGCCTTTTGCTTAAAATCACAATTACCAAAGAACTTGAGAGCTTACTTAAGTACACACTACAAAATGATTACCATTTTAAATATTTTTCACATTCTTTCACTTAGAGAAAACAGAACAATAAAAAAGATCAAGAGAAAAAGAACATTTTTTTCTCATTACAGATCAGTTGAAATTATTTTCATTTGCATTATGCATTTGAAGAGTCAGTTTTTAACGGATTGTCTAAATGGCAGAAGTTGAATAAGTGAATATCTATCCATATGCACTTGACATCAAATTCTACCAAAAAAAATTATCAATTATATGTGATTTGATGTGGATACATAAAAGTGGTACTTGAAAGTTGGTTTTTCTAAATAAGACATTTTATTAGTATTTGTATATATGAGTGGCATAGGAAACTGAACTCAAGGACTTACAAATATGAAGCATGCACCCTACAATTGAGCTTTATTCACAGGCTTGAATGCATTTGAAAAATATGTAACATAATGTTTTGTGGTTGACATTTTCATATTATGCATATTTCATTTATCAGAATCTTTATTTCATCCAATTAATTATTTAAATTCATCTGTGGTAAAGAATAGCTACTATTTTCTTGAAGAAAATTAAAAAAAAAACATATATATACCTGTCTGTCACTGTCATGTCATTCCGTTGCTCATCGATTTGTTCGAGCAGACACCAGTAACGTTTCTCATTGTGAGACTTATTTGTTACTGTTTTCAGCATATCCAATACACCATGGGTAGCTTGCCAGGCTCTGCCGTGTGGGCGCAATACTCTTGGTAGCTTGCCAGGCTCTCCGAGAGGGGCGGAGGAATCGAACACGGGTTGGCCACATGAAAGGCGAACGCCCTACCGCTGTGCTATCACTCCAGCCCTGTCTAAATATATAAATATATAGACCTGTCTAAAATATATACCTGCCTAAAGGTATATATTTTATCTATATTTTAAGTGATTTTTTTTATCTTTCTGGTGGTAGTATAATATTAGTCACTATGTCATAATATTACATTTTGGAGACAATTATTTAAATATACTAATATCAACTGAAATAGTTAAGAGGTGCTGAGTAAATACAGTAGATAGAAGTTCTCAAAATAAATATTTACTTAATGTAAGTAAAATAAATTCTTAAAGCATGTATTTATGTGTGGGGAAGAAAATAGAAATTTTTAATCATGACCTCAAGATGGTATCTCTCATTTGTAAAATGTGAAGAATGGTTTTTACATTTGATCATCAAGAGCACTTAGAATTCACAATAAAATACCAAACAACCTCACAAAGACATTTTTAAAAAGACTATAAAATAAGTCTACAGATTGATTTTTATAAAAGCATTTTCCTGTAGAATCAATAGATGCATAAAGAAATAGAAGACAATTGATTTTAGCGTATGAAAAGGGAGTTTATGAGAATCACAATGTCCAGCTGCAGCATATCAATATTCTTTGTGCAGTATTGCAGAAGCTTGGGTGTTAAATGAAATTCTTTTGGAATCTTAAATTAATCAAGGTATTGCATTCTACCCCCAATTCGCACCATCAATTAACTTAAAATTTGAATTTTAGAATAGATTAATTGGATTTTGAGAAAGAATAAAGAGATATCATTTGTTCAATGGTGAGTTCTTGGTGTATGATATATCTTTTAAAACAATATTTGAGGGCTAGAGCGACAGAACAGTAGGTAGGGTGCTTGCCTTGTATGAGGGCAAGTTGAGTTAAATCTCAGCACCTCGTACAGTCCCCTGAGCCCAGTCAAGAGTGATCGTTGAATACAGATCCAGGAGTAAGCCCTGATCACTGCTGAGTGTGATCAGCGTGACCACCAAAAAATAATTAAATAAATAAAATAATATTTGAGGTCCAGAGAGTTAGTATGTGGGTAAAGATGTATGTTCTCTCAAGCATCACTAGATACAGCCCTGGAGGTCCCCAAACATTCCTGTGTGACCCAGAAGGCCCCAGTACTGCTAGGGTGCTTCAGACGACCCAAGGTTTGGATAGCATTGCATCCTGTGCCCTGGCATTGAACTTTTGCTCCAGTTGGTCAGGCATCACTGGAATGGGCCCTGGGGCTCATGATCACAGTTTAGGAACCTCGTAAAAATAAAATATAAAATGATATTTGAGATGTGGTTATAGTTTAAGGAATGTTCTATAACTATTTCACTGTGCAATATATGGCCGGGAATTAATTTGAATAAAATTACTTAAAATATTAACAAATTCTAGGTCATTTGCAGAAGTTAACATATGAAATGCATTTTAGTCTTTATTTTGAAAATAGCACTTGTACTTTTTTTCTGGAACATTCATGGTAATTGGGAAGAATTTTCCTGTTTTTTTGGGACTACAGAGTCAGGGATGAAATAGGATCAGCTAAGTACAAAGCAATTGCCTTATTCCTGCATTATTCTCTATGGTTGCACATATTTCATTTCATCTAAAACAACCAGTCTCACAATGGAGAAATTACTGGTGCCCGCTCAATCAAATTGATGAACAATGGGACAACAGTGCTACAGTGCTATTTTACTAAATTAAAATTTAAAATATTGCTTTAAACTTGTTTTCTTATTTCATATTTTCAGTGGTTTAGTTGTATCTAAACATATTTATGCTTGTTTTCTAATTCAAACATCTTACTCTCAGAATTTTTCATATTCCATTTTATCCATTTGAATGTTTTCCTGATCTACCTTAGTAGTTTTGATTTAAAACATTTTATAACAATTCTATGGCATAGGGCCAGAGAGATAGTACAGAGGCTAGGGCATTTGCCTTGCACACAGTTGACCTGAGTTCAATCCCAGGCATATATACAGCCAAACACTGCCATGAGTAATTCCTGAATGCAGAGCCAGGAGTAACCTGTGAGCATCACTGGGCATGACCCAAAATTCAAAAAAATAAAAGACAAAACCCAATTCTATGCCTTATTCTTTATTTGTGATAAGTTTGAAGTTTTGTGTTTAATATTTTTTATGCTTATATTCTGGTATTCTTGTGTGGTGATATAATTCATCATTTAAGTTATTTTTGTAGTCATTTTATTTAATCACTATTTATATATGTCCATTTCCCATAAATTAGACCAAATATTTGGATGGAATGAAGAGATTCCCATTTCAAGAACACTTTTATCTCTTTGTGGCCATGGAATCAATTTTGTAACTAGCAAGGAAATAGTAGAGTGACAGGGAAAATTCTAGTTATCTTGCTTAATTTTATACTATCTTATCAAACCCCTTTCCCAGTTTCCAGTTCATCATTCAGTTTTCAATGATCACCTCTTGTTTACTTAATAATTCACTCTCCCTAAATAGAGCTAGTCCAACATAGTACCCACTTTTAAATTCTCTCTCTGGACTTAGAACTTACATTATTTTCTTCTTTCTAGTCATAGCTATTGATCAAGCTCACATCAGCTTTTATCTACTCTTTCTTTTATGAGTTTTTTTTTCTATTCTATTTTTAATTTTATTGAATCACCATGAGATAGTTACAAGCTTTTATGTCTGAGTTACAATCACTCAATGATCAAACAACCATCCCTCCACCAGTACACATTCCCTACCAACAATATCCCCGGTATACCCCCCCTTTCCCACCTTCCCCCTGCCTCCATGGCAGACAATATTCTCCATACTCTCTCTCTCTACTTTTGGGCATTATGGCTTGCAACACAGACATTGAGAGGTCATCATGTTTGGTCCATTATCTACTTTCGGCCCGCATCTCCCATCCAGACTGATTTCTCCAGCCATCATTTTCTTAGTGATCCCTTCTCTATTCCATCTGCCTTATCCCCTCCAATCATGAAGCAGGATTCTTACGGGGCAATCCTCCTGGCCCTTACTCCACAAATGAGTGCAGTCCTTCTATGTCTGTCCCTCTCTTTCTGACTCATTTCACTTAGCATGATACTCCCCATCTCTATCCATTTATAAGCAAATTTTATGGTTTCATCTCTCCTAAGAGCTGCATAGTTTTCCATTGTGTAGATGTACCAGAGTTTCTTTAACCAGTCATCTGTTTTGGGGCACTCTGTTCATTTCTTCTCCCCATTTTTTGATGGGATTGGAGGTTTTTTTCTTATACAATTCTACTAGTGTCTTGTATATCCTGGATATTAATCCCTTATCAGATGGATATTGGGTAAATAATCTTTCCCACTCTGTGGACTCTTTCTGTAATTTAGTCACTGTTTCTTTTGAAGTGCAGAGGTTTCTTAGTTTGATATAGTCCCATTTGTTTATGTTTACTTCCACTTGTATGGTGAGTGCTGTTTCATCCTTTAAGATGCTTTTAGCTTCAATGTCATGGAGGGTTCTGCCTGCATTTTTCTCTATGTACCTTGTAGATTCTTATCTGATATTGAGGTCTTTAATCCACTTTGATCTGACTTTTGTGCCTAGTATTAGACAGAGGTCAGAGTTCACTTTTTTGCAGGTAGCTCTCTACTTTTCCCAGCACCACTTGTTGAAGAGACTTTCCTTTTTCCCCTTTGTCAAAGATTTATCATTTCTTGCTCCTTTGTCAAAGATTAAGTGGCCATATATTTGGGAGTCTGTGATCGAATATTCAGCTCTGTTCTATTAGTCTACAGGTCTGTTTCTAGCCTAATACCATGCTATTTTAATTACTATGGCTTTGTAGTAGAGTTTGAAGTTGGGGAAGGTGATGCCACCCGTCTTCTTTTAAGAATTGCTTTAGCTATTCGTGGGGGGTTAATGCTCCATATGAATTTCAGAAGTGTTTTGCCTATTTGAAAAATGTCATGGATATCCTGATAGGTACTGCATTAAATTTGTATAGTTATTTAGGCAGTATTGCCATTTTGATAATGTTAATTCTCCCTATCTATGAGCAGGGGATGTGTCTCCATTCCCAAGTGTCCTCTTTTAATTCTTGAAGTAGTGTTTTTTAAGTTTCCTTGTATAGGTCCTTCACCTCTTTGTTTAAGCTGATTCCAAGATACTTGATTTTCTGAGGTACTATTGTGAATGGTATTGTTTTTTTTAATATCTCTTTCTTCTCTTTCATAATTTGTATATAAGAAAGCCATGGACTTTTGGGTCTTGATTTTGTAACCTGCCACTTTACTATATTGACCTATTGTTTCCAGGAGCTTTTCTGTAGAGTCTTTAGGGTTTTCTAAGTATAGTATCATATCTTTTGCAAATAGTGATAGCTTGACCTCTTCCTTTCCTATCTGTATGCCCTTGATATCATTTTCTAGTCTAACTGCTATGGCCAGGACTTCCAGAATTATATTGATTAGGAGTGGCAAAAGCGGAAAACTTTGTCTTGTGCCTTATATTAGAGGAAAGGTTTTTAGTTTTTCCCCCATTGAGAATGATACTTGCCATAGGCTTGTGGAGGATGGCTTTGACTACATTGAGGAAAGTTATTTCAATGCCCATTTTCCTGAGAGTTTTCATCATAAACAGGTGCTGGATCTTTTCAAATGCTTTCTCTGCATCTAATGATATGATCATATGGTTTTAATTATTTATTTTATTGATATGATGAATTATGTTGATTGATTTGTGAATGTTAAACCATCCATACATCCCTAGGATGAATAATACTTGGTCATGGTGTATCATCTTTTTGATGAGTCATTAGATTCTATTTGCTAATATTTTGTTGAGGATCTTTGCATCTGTGTTCATTAGGTATATTGGTCTTTAATTTTCTTCCTTTGTGGTATCTCTGTCTGCTTTCGGTACCAGGGTGATATTTGCTTCATAGTGTTTTTTTGTGTTTTTTTTTTGCTTTTTATTGGGTCACACCCGGCAATGCACAGGGGTTACTACTGGCGGTGCTCAGGGGACCATATGGGATGCTGGGATTCGAACCCGGGTTGGCAGCGTGCAAGGCAAACGCCCTACCTGTTATGCTATCGCTCCAGTCCCTGGAAGTGTTTTTGATACTTCAATTTCCTGGAAAAACTTAAAGAGAATTGGGAGTAAGTCCTCTCTAAAGATTTGGTAGAATTTACTAGTGAATCCATCTGGGCCAGGATTTTTGTGCTTGGGGAGACTTTTTATACCATTTCAATTTCATTTGTCGTGATATGTCTGTTCAGGTATTCCATGTCTTCCTCATTCAGCCTTGGGAGGCTATAAGAACCTAGGAATTTATACATTTCCTTGAGTTTTATGTATTTTGTGGCATAAAGATTCTCCAAGTAATCTCTGAGGGTTCTTTGAATTTCTGCAGTTTCTGTTGTAATGTCCCCCTTTTCATTTCTGATTCGGATATTAGGGTTTTCTTTCTCCCTTTTTTTGTGAGTCTTGCTAAAGGTTCATCAATCTTGTTTATTTTGTCAAACAACCAGATCTTGGTTTCATTGATCTTTCAGATTATTTTTTGGATTTCCATCTCGTTAATTTCTGCTCTGAGTTTTATTATTTCTTTTCTCTTGTCCAGGTTGGTCTCTTTTTATTGGTCATTTTCCAAGCTCTTAAGCTGTGAGGTTAGGTTACTTATGTGGGCTCACTCCTCCTTCCTGAGTAATGTTTGTAGAGCTATAAACTTTCCTCTTAACACATCTTTTGCTGTGTCTCATAAGTTTTGGTAACTCATGTCCTCATTTTTGTTCGTTTCCAGAAATCTTTTGATTTCCTCTTTGATTTTCTTTCTCAGTCACTCATTCAATAGTGAGCTGATTAATTTCCAGGTGTTTGATTTAGTTTTCTGTTTGTGTGTGTGTGATTTATTTCTAATTTCAGTGCATCATGGTCTGAGAAGATTGTTGATATGATCTCTATATTCTTTATTTTATGAAGGTATGTTTTGTGGCTCAGCATGTGGTCTATCTTGGAGAATGTTCCATGTACACTTGAGAAGAATGTGTATTCATCTTTTTGAGGATGAGGTGTCCTGTATATATCTACTGAGTCCCTTTCTTCCATTTCTTCCCTCAGATGAAGTATGTCCTTGCTATGTTCGAGTCTGGTTGATCTATCAAGCAGTGATAAAGTGGTGTTGAGGTCTCCCACTAGTATTGTGTTGCTATTGATGTCTTTCTTCGAGTCTATGAGTAGTTGTTTTAAGTACTTTGCTGGTTCCTCATTAGGTGCATATATATTTTGTATTGTAGGTTCTTCCTATTGCACAGATCCCTTTATCAATAAGAAATGAACTTCACTGTCTCTTGTGACCTTATTCAGTCTGAAATCAATGAGGTCTGATACTAGGATGGCTAGCCCAGTTTTTTTTTTATGGGAAATGTTTGCCTGTATGATTGTTTTCTAGCCTTTGAATATGAGCCTGTGTTTGCTCTGACTGTTGAGATGTGTTTCTTGCAGGCAGCAGAATGTTGAGTTCAATTTTCTAATCCATCCTGCTACTCTGTGTCCTTTAATTGGTGCGTTTAGCCCATTGCCATTGAGAGAGATTGTTGTTATGGGCTTTGTCCCATTTTTCTGCTGAGATTTGCTGCATTTGAGGGGCCTGTCTTGTCTTAAAGTAGCCCATTCATATGTTCTTGTAACCATGGTTTTGAGTCTATTAAGTTCCTGAGCTGTTGTTTATTTGTGAAACTGTTTGTTGTTCCTTCTGTTATGAATGAGAGTCCAGCTGGGTAAAGAATTTTTTAGTGAGGCATTTATTTCATTGAGTTTTTTCCTATATTCCACCACAGTTTTCAGGCCGTGATGGTTTCATCAGATAAGTCAGCTGTGAGTCTTAAGGATGCTCCTTTATAGGCAATTTCTTTCTTTGATCTTGCTGCTTTCAGGATTTTGTCTCTATCTAAGGTTTTGGTCATTTTGATCAGGATGTGTCTTGGGGTATTTTTATTTGGATTTCTTCTAGCTGGTACCCTTTGGGCCTCCTGAATGTGGTCACATGTTTTCTTCAGCTCTGGGAATATTATAGCAATGATGACTTGTCAGTTTCTTCTTCATCAGGGTTTTCTTCCTGTCTCTCTGGGACTCCAATAATTCTTGTTACTCCTCTTGGCTTCATCACAGTCTTCTCTTGCCATCTGTTCCCGGATTGTGAGTATCTTTTCCATTTTCTGCTCTTTTCTAGAGAGTCTCTGGACTTCATCTTCACGTTCACTGATTCTGTCCTCAACAGCTGTTACTCTGCTGCTGAGGCCTTCCACTGAGTTTTTTAATTCATCTACCAGGTTTTTCAGGTCTGACATTTCCGTTTGTAATTTTGTTTGCATTTTCTGCATGTCTATCTTCAAATCCTCTTGTATTTTATTGGTATTGCTTTCCATTGTTTCTTTTAGCTCCCTAAGCATCCTTAGTAGTTCCCTTATAAATTCCCTGTCAGAGAGGTTGTCTAGCACTTCATTGCTATTGGGGTATTCTGGACTAACCTCTTCAATTAGAAAGTTTGGTGGGGATCTGCGTCGCTTTACCATTGTGACCTATGTGGCTTAGCCCATCACTCTCACTGTTACTATTCTGCTTATGATGCAGCATTAATTGAAGTGGGCTTAATGAGTTATTATCTAATGTGTTTCTGGTGACGAAACTAACCTCATGAATGTTCCAACTAAGAGGGTAATTTATGGTTCTTATGGGATATGGATGGGGGGAGAATAACTCTCCAGGAAGGCGCCTAGACACGGGCCGGGTACATGTATGGGATGAGCAGAGGGTGTCCAGAACGTTGCAGCTTAAGGTGCCCTTGGTGTGCCTCAATTCCCACCGCTCGCAGATCAAGGATGAAAACAGGCTGCCCTCCCTGGGGTCTAGTTAGAATCACAGCTCCAGGAAGGAGCCCTGACACTGGCGGGGTACCTGTATGAGATGAGCCGAGTTTGTTTTTCTTTTTTATATAAAAGTAAAAGATACTTTTACTATCAATGTTGATCCATAATTAAACATGAAAGCTAACTCACTAAATTATTGTACTTTTTAACTTAATTATAGTTTACTAATGGGTAATTTTTCCCATTCATAATAAAAACAAATTTTGCTTGGTATAAATTGTGGTTCTTGGCATATATTCACATTTACACTATCTAGAGAAAATTTCACTGATTTCTGATTTCACTAATAATTATTTTGTATCAACCTTATCCTATAATACTTCACCTATTACATAGTCATCTGCTCTGTTCTCTTTTTTAATGTTCTCATCATTAATTATTTTCTCTTCTCTCTATATTCACTTTCACTATATTTCATAACTTATACAAAAGTTGTTTATTTAATTTATTCCTTTCATTTATAGATTAAGTTTATTTAAGGCAAAATTTGAAAAATAAAGAAAAATAAAATTATTTTATCTTTGTTTATTTTGTGGAAATTGAAAGTGGGCTTCTTGATTTTCTTAACTATAGAATTTATCCATTAAAAAATAAAGTACTGGGGCTGGAGCAATAGTACAGTGGGTAGGATTTGCCTTGCACTCGGCTGACCCGGGTTCAATCCCCACCATCCCATATGGTATCCCAGTACCGCCAGGAATAATTCCTGAGTGTAGGGCCAGGAATGATCTCTGAGCATCTCGGGGCGAGACTCAAAAAACCAAAATAATAATAATAATAATAATAATAATAATAATAATATTTTACCATGACTTTCACAGCTTACAGATGTAAACACTAAAGCATATTACCTTAAATAATTTATCCGAAGTAGCAAATCAGAGTTAAATCTATGCAAGTTGTCTATACTCTAGCCTTTCTGAAACATTGTATATCTTCAGCTGTCCATCAAATCCTCTTCTTCAGCACAGAGCTATGCCTTGTATCACGCCTAGTTGGAAAAGTAGTAAACAAAAATTAAGAGATTTTGAATGTAATATTGAATATATTTTTTTCTTCTATTTTGGAATAATTATATTCTTGAGCATGATTGATAACACAAGTGAGTTGCCACCAGCCCAGAAACACATAAACGATAAATTCAAAATGAGATCTTTATGACCTTCATATAGCTGACTTTGAAAGGACAGAATTAGCACAAGAGAATAAAATAACAATAATAGTAATAGCAATAATAATAATAATAATAAAATAATAATTTTGCCATTTGTCTTAAATATAGGTAAGAACATTATAAAAACAATATTCTAAATCTAAATATTAGTGTGGTTCTCCTTTACCAAAGAATTGTGGGACCAGTTTTTCTTGATTAGGTCAGTGGTTTCAAGTGCTGGTCTGCAGAAATTTCTTGCTTATCAGCAATAAACGATATTAAAGCTTGAAGCATGTGCTCCTGGATAAACTTTTTATTTATTATTTAAATTTTAAAGATAAAGACATAAAATAGTATATATTATGTGATTTCACCTGACCTATTTTTCTCTTTAATTTAAAGTATTTCTCCTTTTGGGTGCGTGGATGATCTCTGGACGGGGGCGATACTGGCGTGCTCTCCGCGGAGATGCGACCCAAGTGGCCACAAGTGTGTGTGGCTGCTCTGCCGCTGATCGACCATGATCCGGAGGCCAGCTAGACTACTTTTGGTACCAGCAGCTTCTTGCAGAAATGTCTCTAGACTGTGAACTAAGCCATAGCCCCAAGCTGGCCAAGGAGGGGAAAGGTCTTTCTTTCTCGGCTTTTTTCCCCCTTTTTGGGGAAAGACAGAGTGGCGTATGCCATCTTACAAGGACCATTAAAAAGGTACGAACTTGGAGGTGTAGGAAGAAAAGAAAAAAGAGGCATGAACTTGCAACAGTGGGACATGTGGGTGATCTCGGGACAGGGGTGATACCAGTGCACTCTCCACCAACATGTGACCCGGGTGGCTGCACGTGTGTGTGCCGCTGCGCTGCTACTGATAGACCATGATCTGGAGGCCAACTAGACTAGTTTTTGTACCAGCAGCCTCTTGCAGAAATGTCTCTAGACTGTGAACTAAGCCATAGCCCCATGCTGCCCCAGGAAGGGAAATGATGTAATTTCTGACATAAATCTCCCTGGACTTAGTTACTAAAATACTAAAAGACAGATATCCCAAACAACTTCATATCTCTTTATTCTCAGCAATGAAAATCTAATTATCAAATGCTTCCTTTTCAGCAGGCCTATTTTTGGGGGGGAAACTCCAACAACAGTAGTGAGTTTTGTGTTGAAATATCGAATGTAATCGAGGTAAAGAGAAAGTGAAGTAAAATTTATCAGCTATGCAGGCGGGGTGGTGGGGTGGGAGGGTCTGAGGTATACTGGGGTTTTTGGTGTGGAATATGTGCACTGGTGAAGGGACAGGTGTTTGAGCATTGTATAACTGACACATAAGCCCTGAAGGCTTTGCAACTTTCCACATGGTGATTCAATAAAAATAAATAAATAAAAAAATAAAGTATTTCTCCTTTTACTAGCCACAAATTGTTTGAAAAATCACTGCTGTAGGTATTAAGGATCTTACCTATGCCTCACATTAAGTATGTGACATGTGAAAAAGTATAGCCATTTCACTTAAATAGTATTTTTATGAGTGAAATTGACACTAAATATTCTGGTAACCTTATAGAAGTTCTTTTATCTGAGAAGGTTACTTATTTTGGCCTTTGTGTTCTCTTAGTGACACTGAATTCTCTGAAATTGTAGCAATGATGAAAACTATAGTCTCGTTCTTTTTATAAAAAATGTCTGTTCTAATTTGATTATATCTGACAATTACTTAACCATCACTCCAGGCATTTTCACTTCATCATGAAAAACTTCTCTCCGCTTTTTACATTAGCCAGTAACTGAGATTCCTATTCATTACTATTCATTCCTATTCATAATCTCATATCTAACAGTTCATGAGCTGTTCTTGATCAATTTTCAGTGCATATCACACCCTGTATTTAAGAAATGTCCAAGAAAAAAGTGCTCCATTATAGAAACCTAAACAACAAACCCATTCTTTAATTTTTGTGTGATTGAGGAAAGTTTAATATTTATAAATTAAAATGCCAATTATATTGTGAACATATTTCTACTTGTTTTTGTCTAAAATAAGTGTTATTCCTTTTAGAAATTTGTGATTGTTTTCATAGAAGTCTAACATTGAAGAATTATGAATTTTTGAAATTAACATTGTGAATTTTTATTATTATTTTCCCTGGATGGATCCTGTATTAAAAATATATCAATCTACATTGATTATTATTATTCTATTTAAATAATTGAATATCATAGTCAGCGATGAAATATTTTGAATAGTATCAAGTGTAGTGTCATGAAAATAAACATACATTTTCAGGCAAAGCCAAGAAATTAACCTTTTACTTTGATACATAGTCTTATCTCTGATCATCAGCAAATATTTTTAAAATCTTGGAAAGAATATAGAGACCTCATTAAGGCATTTCACCGATCACACTGTGGCCCTGTTAGATACTGGTTGGGGAGGGAGATGGTTTGGACCATACCATGGAGGGAGATGGTTTGGACCACACCAGGACCACACCAGTAGCTCTGAGAGCTACTCCAGGATCTATGTTTGAGGGTTGCTCCTGGCAGTGCTAGGTACCACATGATACCAAGGGTTAAACCCAATCAGCCTCATGAAATGCAGGCATCTTAACTCCTTATTATATGTATGAACTGGAACAACTATTTTAAATAAAATTTAACATTTCTGTTTTCATGCCACTTTCCATTCTTGAAAAAATGTAGCATATTTCCACTGTTTTTAAATCAAACAGGTTCTGTAATGATCAGCTCACTTTAAGTTGGATTAAATATCTAATTTGTTGAATCCTTACCTTTGGTGTTTTTAACGTCTCTGAATTTGAATGAGCCAGATTTAACTACATGGCATTAAATAGATAACAAAGTATATGAGCAAAATGAAAGAGTGAAGGATTTTACTTCTTTAGGCCAGTGGCTTATCTTTTGG
Organism: Sorex araneus; assembly: GCF_027595985.1. Classification (NCBI taxonomy): domain Eukaryota; kingdom Metazoa; phylum Chordata; class Mammalia; order Eulipotyphla; family Soricidae; genus Sorex; species Sorex araneus. Next base: position 168,153,324 of record NC_073302.1, read on the forward strand.
AGCATGTGGGGTCCCTGGTGTGGCACAAAAACATTTGATTTCACTTGCTTCAAAAAGAAATACTTCTGTATAAATGGACCATGTAGCAATTTGATCATTTACCATTGAGGGGCCACTTTAAGCCAGAGTAATACACCCAAGAGAGTCATGGTTTCCACCAAAAAAATCACAATAGGTACATGCGGTAGTTTCAGGCACCAGAGGGAACAACTTCTTCACTGAGAAAAAGTTAAAATGAACTAGCATGTTTCACAAAGAGCAAAATATCTCCTTAGAATGAACAAGTAACTTGTTTTTGCTGAAAGCACAGTTTCCTCTAAAGTATTATGGCTAGCTGACCTACTTCTGCTTTTTTGTATTAAATGTTCTGCATCTTAACCTCAATCAGATTATGAGAAATATTTCTAAAATTTCAAAAGGAAACATTTTATTATTTAGACTTGCTATAATTTATTTTTAAAGTAAAGTCATGAGTCTACTGTAAAGAATATTACAGAGCTGCTGGAGAGATAGTACAGGGATTAAGGCTAATGGTGATTCCAGTTCAATTCCCCATGGGAAATTTCCTCCAGTAAATGGACTTCTTTAAAAGACAATATCTATGTGGTATAATATTCCATATTCTGTATTTATTATAGAGCAGGTCATGTACATCTTTACTGACCAGAAGATTTTAAGTTTCCTTCTCACCACAGGAATTTTCATTTCTTTTTCTTCCACTTTTAAATTTACTCAGTTTTATTTGTTTATTTTTATTTCAGGGCCACCTCCAGCAGTGCTCCAGGCTCTGTGATCAGACATCATTTCCTGCAGGGCTCAGGAAACCATATGTGGTGCCTGGGACGTAACTGGCTCTGTCTCATACACTGCAAATGCCTTACCTGTTGTGCTGTCCGTGCTCCCACAACCACAGACACTTTTTCATTGTTTAATCATTCTCATATGAAAATTTCCTTTGATATTCTCTATAATATTAAATTTAGATATACTCAGGTGCAGTGCTTAGACTTAGTTATAAAAATATAGTCACAATTGACTACAATACCTCACATGTTGCAGGGTTATGTAAGGTTGTTCCTTTGCAATTGAAGGGCATCCCTAATAATCAGTGAAGTATTATTATAAAATTAGTAGTCTATTTTCATTTTTAATAAAACATAAAATAATTACATATCAGGTGATTGCTAGCACCTTGGAGTCAATAAAACATGACTGAAACATCTACAAAGACAAAGAAGAAAGAATTTACAGTGATGCTCTACTTTCTATATTCTTATTATTTTTGGTTTTTTTTTTAGCCACACTCAGTAGTGCTCAGAGCCACTTCTGGCAGTGGTTGGGGTTCTATATGCAGTGTGCAGGCTTGAAATAGGGTTGGGTGCATGGAAGGCCAGTTTTTCAATATCATCTCTCCTCCCCCAATCATCTATTTTTACCTAATATTTGAAAGAAAACTTCCTCAGGTTTATGAAATATTAGCAGACTTAAATTTGTTATAGTGTATGTTTTTCTCCTAACTGCAGGTACTTTGTGCATTTGTGAATTTCTATATAACTTAAAAATCTTAAAATACACATTAGAGATGAAAAGTATCAATATGTTAAGTGTGATTTAAAATAGGTTATTTGTTGCCCAAGAATAGTAGAAATAAGTACCAGGAGATTGTTTCCATGGCTTGGAGGCTGGTCTCTCATTCTGGGTAACTCAGAGAAGGGAACACCAAATAAAATGTGGTTGGAGGTCATGTGGGGGAAGGGTGAGGCGGGCCGAATACAGACTAGAGACTGAACACAATGGCCACTCAACACCTTTATTGCAAACCACAACACCTAATCTGAGAGAGAGAACAAAAGGGAATTCCCTGCCATAGTGGCAGGGTGGGGTGGGGGGAGATGGGACTGGGGAGGGGGGGAGGGATGTTGGGTTTACGGGTGGTGGAGAATGGGCACTGGTGAAGGGATGAGTTATTGAACTTTGTATGGGGGAAGCATGAGCACAAAGATGTATGGATCTGTAACTGTACCCTCACGATGACTCTCTAATTAAAAATAAACTAATAAAAAAATAAAATAAAAAATAAAATAGGTTATTTGTGATTAGATATATTTATATAATGTATATATCAGACTATATGTGCATTGTAAAAGATCAATTCTAAACTTTCATTTTAAAGAATTGTCTTATAATGAAATATGCCTTATAATTAATAAGTCTTATTTCTCCATGGTGAAAAAATGATTGTATAATCTATAATGAGTAGAATTTTAGAAGTATGTGTAATAGAATTGAAATATAGACATAAAGTAGGCAAGAGACAAATACAGATATCTAGATTTATTGATTATGCATACATCAATGATTATTACCCAGCTCCCTTTTTTCCATTAAGTAAATTTCTCTCTCAGAAATTTTATTATACACCAATAGCCATCTTTCAGAGCCACTAAATTTCTAAGAGGTAATTGCTGATGTATAATAACATTTATAAAGTGTACAAAGAACATGTTTTTTTTTGTTTTTTTAATTTAATTTTATTTTTATAAGGTTGTTCACAATATTTCATTGCATTTAATATTCAAACACCAATCCCCCCCACCATGCACATTCCCACCATCATAAGAGCAAAATGTGTGAATATTGTTGTGTTTCATCCTAGTGCAATTTAAGCCCTTGTATTAGTGATTACAAGCATGTTTGTTAAACCCAAACAAACGTGTGCTACTTTTGGTACAGCAATGGGCTAGAGTATGAAAGGTTCAGGGATTCTGAAATTTATAATATGATTATGCTGCAGATTCACTTATGGATAAGGCCTATATTGCTCTCTTCTTAGCAATTGATGAGATTATATGATGCCAGAGGCAGTTTTCAGATGTGACTGACAAGCTACTGGAAAACTGGGAATCTGGTGGGAGGAGACACAGTCCTGCTCCCCTAAGCTTGGAGATCTCAGTCATGGTCCTGCATACCTGGGTTTTTCTGCAGGTTCTTTCATCGTTGAGTCTTATCTGATCCTGTAGAAAGCGCCCTTGAGCATGACTGCAGTTGAGTTCCGGAGATTTTTGGTTCCTAGGATTCTGCTGGGGCAGGGAGGGAACAACCCACCCACTCTAAGTTGCCCCAGTGAGACAGAATGGTGCAGGATTCGGGAAGTTCTTTGCCACTCTCTTCTGGGAGCTTTATTTCAGAATCTCTGGATCTTGGCCACTCATGAGATTACAAAATATGTTTTTTTTGAAGGCATATTTTTAACTCCAAAAATATTACTGGGATCTTGATATGTAAGAAAAGAAAGGATAATCTGAATCTGAACTCAGAAATTAGTTTTTCCTGTTACTAAGAATCTTAGTTTTACATTAAAAATTTGAATACATTACATTCTTTTCAATCTGCTTTGAATTTCATATTTGATATAAATAACAATAAATAAATTTATACATTATCATTTTGTTAAAACATACAAAATTTAAAATGAAAGTAAAAAATATTGAAGCATAGCATTTTGGAGGATTAGACAGCTAGTATAATAATAGGACATTTATCTTGTACACAGATGACCCAGGTTTGATCCTTGAGCTATAAATTGTCTGAAAATGATCCCTGAGCATAGAACCAGAAGTAATCTGAGCATTGTCAGGTGTAGCGTCTAGAAATAAAAGTACAGTATTTTATTTGATATAATTTTCTAATTTGAGAACAAATTATCGCATTTATTGATTAGCGTATGTGTCAAGATATAGCTATATAAATATTACCTCATTTCTTAATATTTAAGTCTTCAGTAAATGAATGAGTTCATTATATAATAAAGAGTAGGCCAATTCAAGATTTTAAATTATATTTATAAAAATAATCACTAAGAAAATCAAATTTATTCCATTTTTATTAAAAATGTATTGAGACTGCTAATGTTATCCACATACTGTAACTCATATTTATTACATTTCTGACATCTTCAAAAGTTTGTACACTTATTTTTAGTGAACCTAGCTCTGACCTTATTCTGTATCGATAAAAATATAAAATGACAAAATATAACACTTTATTTTTCTATAGATATTAATAATTAAAAACAGTTAAGAAATAAGAACAAAAGTTTCATGAAAATGTCCTCTCACACATATTCTTTCCTAGCTTGTGTAAAAACCATCAGTGTATCACTTGACTGATGATTAATTGTTTAACTTTAAGCAGTCAAAGGACTGCTGGAACCAGTGTTTGTATAGAATAACTCTCTACAGGTTATCCTGCCCCAACTGCAGATCATATATGATCAGCATTTCTCTTTCTCTCCTCCCTCTCTTTTCCTCTTTTCCTTTGCCCTCCATTCATCTTTCCCCCTCCCTCCTTTTTTAACAATGACACAACTGAAATACAGAATCTTCTTTTGCTTGGGTTGAAAGAAATCTCCCAAAGAAGTTAGTTCATCTTGTTTTTCTTAGTATTTGAATTGGCAGCAATGGTCTAATCTGAGCACAGGGCCCTCTTCCCAACCTTTGATGTGCTGTCAGAAGATAAGTTAAATCCCAGGCTTCTTGACATCAGGTTTTAATTTGATATCATGGAAATGAATTGCATACTCAGTACTAGGACAGATAGTGTCTATTACTGATCATGTGAAGTGGTTGGAGGCACTACTTAAATCAAACAATCAGGGAAATATTATAATTTGTCAGCCTCATTATGTGTCTGGTAGCTTGCCTCATTCATAATAAGTGTTTAAGACATTTCTGATTGGTTATCATGCATTTATTGCCACTGACAATGGACTCTGTTGCCACGGGTATCCGCAGAAAGCACCAGTTAATGACATATCGGAAATGTTTCTTCTGCTACTTAAATATTTAGCAAATCTACATTTAAAACTATTAGAAAACAAAATAATAAGATCAAAAAAGAGGATATGAATTTTATGTCTTACTTAATTCACAAATCTCTCACTCGGAATATATTTTATATGAATATCCAAACATACATGAATATGCCAGTGTGCATGCAATTTTTTAAAGAATGCCATGCTATTTAAAAAAATGAAAGGAAACCCTGGAAATTGACATTCAAAGTGAATTTATGCTCAACAACAGTGCAAAGCTGTGTTTTAGGAAAAATGAAGAGCATATGTTCCAGATTTCAGCTCTAATTTACAATGAATTGCTTCAGTAAATCCACTTATATCAGTATTGTTAATCTTAATGGTTACAAGTGACCCACGTTTTAATAATCCAGACCATGAGTTGAGTAAAATACCTTTTTCTAATTAAGAATGTTTGACCACAAGAGGGAGTTCCTTGCCAACTGTTTACTTATCCGCAACAGATATTACAGAACTGAATTTACAAAGAAAAATACCTCCAAATGTAGTTTCTTCTGTGCTTTTAGACTAGGAAAATGATTATGTATTTAAGTTTAGGTCATAATGAATTTTCTGAATGAAATGTAATTTACATCATAAAATTATTGGGCTAATGTACTAATCATTTCTTTAAATGCCATGCTTTTAAAAGTGACTTCCAAATTTTCACATGCAAAATTACTACAGATCAGTTTCTGAGCAAAATATGCTTTGACACACAGAGAAGCCTTTAAGAGCAAGGATAAAATTGAATCACACTACTTAATTTCTATTAGTAAATATAACTGTATTAATTAGTGTACATATTTTAATTTGATTAATAAATGAATAAACACATAAATATGATGTGACTTTCATGCTACAACTTTAATAAACATATTTAAAGAAAACTAATGTCCCAGCTAGTGGACTCCTTGGAATACAAATTAAGACCATTTACTTCATGAGGAGGTGTATAATATCCACAATAATTCAGTATCTATTACATTAGTAATCTAAAAATATTTCCTACCATATAGCAATTTGATTTCAATGTTATATGGCTCAATATTCCAGGAAAACATATACTTACAGTTTTAAAGACTTATCATTATATTTAATAAATTCTATAAGTTATCTGATACTCTGTCACACTTCTCTCATTGGGTTAACTATTAGAATTCCTTAAAACTTACTGATTCATCAATGTGACTCATATTGTAACTGTTTTCAACTTGTATCATAAAATCCATGACTTATATTCCCAGCTTCTTTCCTTACTTTATTATCTTTCTCAACAAGAATTGCCTCCAGGGCAAGGCTCATGGGTATTTAGAGAGAGGCATATCAATAATATATATCCTGATAACTAATAAGTACAATTAATAAGCAGTAAACATAGTGCTTTTAATGAGGTATACTTGGAGAAAACGACTACCTCTCTCATCTCACATGTGTTCCTACTGCCCCTTTATGTCACTGCCTATAAATATGGGATATAGAAAAAGAAAATACCAGTGATTCTTTTTGCTGTTCCCTCCCACCCCCTATGGTTCTTAGAATTGTATTATTTTAAACCATTTTTGACACATTTGACCACATGAAGTCATGTATTTTAAAGAGCTAGTCTTTTACAGAAACTTGAACTGACAAGGAAAGCAGAGTGTTTCGGCGACCTAAAAAGCCATGCAAGTCATTGAAGAAGTCTTCCTCACCTGTTACCAACACAAACGTCATGAGAAAGAGAAAATGATAGTGCAGGTTTCCCTGTATTCAAAAGCAAGAAAACAAGTGCAACTAAATGTAGGGGGAATCAAGAGTCAAAATGTAAACACACAATCATGCCCATACTAAACTATAGATGGAATATTTGAAATGCATCTGTTTGGAGGGTGAAATGGTAAATTCAGTAAGTCAGTGTCCAAAATCATTCTGATATGAGGCTGAAGAAACTAAGAATTTCTTCCTCTTTTTTATTCCCCTTCAAAAAGAAATTGTGGGACATGCTGTGTTACACTTGTGGGACGGGGGAGTGAGAACTTACTCACTTTGTGCCTCTTTCTGCTCTTCCCCTTCTGTCTCCTTAACTTCTACATATCTGTACATCATACATGTGTTCTTTTTTTGAGGTTAGTAATACTGATTCTCAGGGGATGCATTGAAAATGTGCCGAGCTCTAAAATTTAGTAAAAACATCTGTATATTTTGGTCTTCATAATGTAAAAGATCCAGATGTTTGAAAATATGTTTACTGACGTGTGTGTGTGTATGTGTGTGTGTGTGTGTGTGTGTTTCAAGGTCTTTTGCTTCTCTAGTTGAGAGAACACTTTTGATCTTGACATGGTGTCATCGTGAAGTATATTCTCCCAAATTTATCTAATAAACATACAGTACATTTATAATTTGAACATTTTATTTTGGTAAGTCCCTCAAAAACTCAGTATGTTATCATATTTGAAGATAAATTAAGGAATCATGCTAATCATATGAAAGAATTTAAGAACATGCATACCCAATACTTAAAGTTAGCAGAATATTGAAAAGCCAGAGAGGAACATATCAACATACTTGTGGAATTATTCCCAACTTTGTTAAATCCAGGTAAGTCTGTGTCCCAAATTCTTAACTTACCTAGCAGACAAAAGAGGAAAAGGATTCAAGTTTTCAAAGTGGCACTAAGATTTAATGTTTCATGTGAAGTTTTAAAAGAAATCCAGATTATAAAATTTTATAGTAATATAATTGTTACTGATTTTATATGACATTTTATGCATGATTGACTTTATACTTGACTGATATATTTGGAGTATTAGTAGTACTACTGATGCCTTTGCTATCACAATTATGATCTTAGCAAATTGCTATTTTGTAAACGATTTTACATACAGCAAAATAAGAAAATTTAATAAACAAATCTGAAAATAAAAATGGCACACAAAGTCCAGAAAGATAATAGAGCAATAAGGAGCCAGCTTTTATGCAGCCAATCTGGGTTTGATCCTGTGCATAACACCTATATAATCCCCTGAGCACTGCCAGGAGTAATTCCTGAGCACAGAGCCACGAGTAAATGCTGAACACTTCTCGGTGTGTCCAAAAAAATATTTACAAGCAAAAAAAGCATACATTTTTCTAGCAGTGTGTTTCACACAAAATTATTTTTGTGATTTGTTTTGAGGCCAGCCTCAGCTTTTCCAATAGTTTTCAGGATTTGTTCCTGACTGCACTCAGGGGTCACTCCTGGCAGAGCTCAGGGAACTATAGGGGTTCCGGGGATGGAACCCAGGTTGTTTGTGTACAAGCAAGTGTTCTACCCACTGCACTATCCCTCCATCCCCACAAAATAAAGTTTTACTTTAAAACATATAGAAAATGTCAATAAGCCATTCAAAAAAAGAATGGTTTAAAATACACCAAAACATCCACGTGTTGTCACTGGACTGAGGGCTTCAGCTAATACTGCAAAAAGCTGTCTTTAATAGCTATTGGATGCTCAGCAGGGTGAGCAAGTCTGGGATTATGGATAATGATACTTGTTGGAACTGCAGGGAGGCAGAAGAGAAAGTGATCGGCCTCCTTGCGCTTTGTAAAAGCATATTGGAAAAACAGCTTAAATTCAAGAAATACACAATAGTAGATGGTGAAATGCTTGATGATCTAAATATTTATTTTTAAAGCTGATTTACACAATGGTTGCTAATTTAAATATAGTAAAAATACATTGAAAATCTCTCATATTAGTTCTTTGTTTCTAATTCATCATCACCAATATTTTCCTTATTTTCTTTTAGTAAACATTGGAGCACTGATATTGTTTCCTAAGTGATTTTCCCACACCCAGAACCTTTCAAAACTAGTCCAAATGAATAGGAGAAGCTAAGCTGCTCTTCTTACTGTATTACTTCTCTATTCTGAAACTTAATTTTCATATTTAACAAATACAAATTTCATATGCCTGCACTTAAAGTCTGCCCCAAGAAGATACACAGCCTATTCTCTTTTTAGCTAACGCTGTCCCACAAGAAGCATTTATTGAACGGATCTGTCTTTTGGGACACTTGAACCACAGAGATAGCTTCTCTCAGCAGGGAAACCTACCCATTGCCTGAGGAAAACCAGCTACCATTTAAATCCTAAGGCAGTTAGCGTGCAATTTATAAATCTTTCTCCACATCTAGTTACGAAAGGATTCTTTACTGTTCATGTCTTGATAGCTCTTCATATGGACCACTGATGTAGCACTAACCAGAATTATAGAAAGCCACATACACGTATACATGTCAAACTCCAACAAGCACAAATCATATCATATCTGACCTTACAAAGCTGCTTGCTTGCTACAAAAAACACCCAGCATATTATTTGTAAACTGATCATTTTATCAATACTTAAAGTAGTTTGTTGCACAACTATTTGTACAAATAAATATAATATAATATTCTTGTTGATATTTATCTGGCATGATTCAGTATTATTATTGTTACTATTGTGCTGATGCTTTCTACTTATCCCTACAACAACCATAAAAAAAAAACATTCTAGAAGATCAGGAGCTGTAAGAAATTGGGGCATAAGTGTTTATTCTTCCTGTTCAGAGATAACCTTGGAATGACAGTTTCTTTTGAAGAAATGTCAGCTTTCAAAAAAAGCATCTCAGGCTCTCTCTCAAGTTCCAAAAAGTAGGCCTTCTTGCCCTTTGGTCTAGATTTGCACCCAAATCCTCTCTTAGTAGTCCTAAGAGGCTATATTAATTTTTTCTGGTCTATTCCCATACTAATCAAGTGGTTTTAAATAGATCCTAGATCTATTTCTTTAAATTTTCCTAGTTTGGGTCAGGGCGATAGTACAGCAGGTGCACTTACCTTACATGTGTCTGAATTTGATTCTATTCCTGTCACTTGTATGTATAGTTCCCTGATTACAGCCTGGGGTATCCCCTGAGCACAAAGTCGGGAGTCAGAAGCAAACACTGAGCACAGCCATGTGTGGCCATAAAAAAATATCCTACATTAATGGTGGCATCTATTTCTTGAAAGGATCCTGACCAATAGACACACCTACAAATGTGCACAAATTTTGGTACATTATATATGTCAAAATGACAATTGTCAACTGCTATGGAGATTTACATAAACAAACAAAATGACTATATTCTCCCAAAGGAATTGCAGAAACAATCTGAATAAATTACATCACTAATAATTCTATTAAGCTTGTGATTACTGAATTAGGTTATGGGTTTTTGTTTGTTGGCTTTGTTTTATTTTGTTTTGGAGTCACATTCAGCTGTGATCTGGGCTTACTTTTAAGATGACTCATGGGATAATATACATTGTCCTCTGAACCAGGTCAGTTACACACAAGGCAAGTACTTTTACCTACTTTACCATACCTCTGGCTCTGAGGTTTTGTTTTTAAGTATAACTACATAACAAAGAATGCATGTGTGTGTGCGTGTGTTGATTTTTCAGAATATAAAATTGTTGATAGTGATGATAACCTATACATTGCACACATCTCTTGTAAATCAGTGCATTTTGAAAGTTTTATACCAGCTATTCAAGTGTTTGCTTCTTAGTCACAACAGCATGTTTGATTTAAAAGTTCTATTTTTAATGTACTAGTGTAGAGTTATTTATATTTCAAAGATTATGTACCTATAAGACAAGAAACACATATACTTTAAAAAATATATAATCAACTGATTGATTGACAATTCTGTGTAATTTTAGATTAGCTTTATTCATCTTTGTGAATGTTGGCTTCACTACCTCCACAATAAAAAGATTTTGCTTATAGATAGGATATAAAGAAGCATAGTAAGGGAATAATTAATGACCAAAGGCATTGGCAATAGAGATATTGTGTACTTAACTGAACTTCCATGGCAGGTGGGTTAACTAAGAAAAAGACTTGGGACACAGGGAAGTAGGCACTCTGGGTGTAGTGTCAGAAAAATGCATGCATTAAAAGTGTAACCGTATTGTCAGTTATAGTACCTCAAAAAATAAAATTTTAAGTGAAAAATAGTATTTAAAAAGAAAATCATACTCTCAGATAACACAGCGGGTAGAGTGATTGCCTTGCCCGCGCCTGACCTGGGTTTGATTCCTCCATCCCTCTTGGAGAGGTCGGCAAGTTATGGAGAGTATCCTGCCTGCAGAGCAGAGCCTGGCAAACTACCCATGGTGTATTCAATACGCCAAAAACAGTAACAACAAGCCTCACAATGGAGACGTTACTGGTGCCCACTTGAGGAAATAGATGAACAATAGGAGGACAGTGCTACAGTGCTGCTCTCACCAGAGAGATGAGATTAGGGGGAAAGTCGCTTCCCTTGCCTGCAGCTGGCTTTTGCCCTGCCCCTGAAGCCTTTGATGGTTCTCTGAGCACTGATGAGAGAGACCCATAAGCACAGTGTCAGGATCAGCACCTGAATAGCACTGGCCATGGCAAATAAATTAATTAAAGATCTTTTTTTTTTTCATTAAAATTGCTTGACAATCTGAAGTTGCTGTAGCAATTTGCTATTCATCCATAAGTGGGCAATATTGATTGTTAGTTTTGAAGTTGTTCTTTAATATGTGTACATCATCTTGGGTCTTGATAGATACTAGAGAGGCCCTTTATTACTATTTGGTATGTAGTTTCTCAAGAGCTTATCAATAAAAATATATAATTAAAATTAACTTCAAATAACTTTTTGAAAATTACTAAATCTCTAAAATAAATAAAGTTGTCGAGAGCTTTTCTCCTGAGACTACAAAATCAACAAACATAAAATGCTATAATTTAATTTTCTACCTTAAAGTTAAAAAACTCATATCCCTATAAATTCTAAATAATCATATTCTTAAAGAAAACAATTATTGTTAGTATGCTTAAATGCTTTTTTGCAACTAAAATGTGGTTGAACCAATTTGAATACAATTTTGTAATTAAAAATTGCTCCCCCTCTGAGAACTTATCCATGCTTTATCCAGAAGCAGATTATTGCAACCAAATTATAAGCCCCTAAAAAGAAGAGGGGCATTATAAATGGAAACACCCACACAACCTTAAGTACAATATAGCTATGCAAACAGCATTGCTCTAATGACAGTAATCCTGCTTGCTTTAGCTGTATTCATGCAAATGACAATTTAGTACAGATGTGGCACACATTTGCATGGTTAATGGCATCATTTTTTTCTCTTTTTTTTCTACTCCTCTATAGTATGATCAGCTGTTATGCTTAATGTTACAAATTCTATGTGCTGTTTCTAACATTAGTGGAAACATAAGGCTGGTAGTTTCCTTGTCAGTGATTTAACTAAAACATGCATATGAAAAAAAAAAAGGATGGGAGATGAGGTTGGAAGGGGGTAGTTAGTGCCTACTCAAAGGTTCTGGCTATAAGAGCATCCCTTTCAGAAATGACTTAGAAATATTTAGCTTTTAATAGATAAATTAGCTTACTAATTTTCCATTTTTAGAGAATATTTATAACACATTTCTATAATCTAAATATCTAGATTATTCTACATATAAATTCAACCACAAAGTAGATTTTTAACTAGATTTATACAGATGATGCTACTATTCTATTTTTAAAGAGCAACAATTTTATTTAAAAATTTCATCCTTTATGAGTTGAAGAAATTGAATATGCAAAATGAAGAGATCAAAGAGAGAATTAATATAAATATAGCATATTCTTATCAGGTATGTGTACTGTTAAAATTGATGTATAAAATGCAACTTCATATTAAGAAATAGATGCAGTTCTGGCCAGGAAAAGTGGTACATTATTTTTTTTTTGAACATCGTATTCAAGATATATATGTTCTTGAGTATATGTAGAAAGAAGAGTGAGATAGAAATTTTTAAAAAGGAATTAAATGTTTGTTTCTGTTTTTATTGTTTGGGCCACACCAGTGATCACTCCTGGACGGTGTGGGTGACCATATATGAACTGGGAATCAAACCCAGATTGACTGAATGTAAGGCCAGTGCCCTACCCACTGCACTAATACATTGATCCCAGAGTAAATATTTTTCTATAGTGTACGAAGGGTGTTTTATTAGCATAGTACTATTTAAGTTCATTTATTTCATAATTTAATGTAATTAAATGATTCTTTTCTTTAAAATAAAGATACTTTTCAAATGTTATAGTTCTTTAATTATTTTACTTAAATTGATTAGTTTCATCTATTGCTAAAACTAATCTGAATTAAATGAATTTCTAATCTCAGTTGAATATTTTCTTGGGCTTTTTTTTTGCCATTCTTTTTTCTTTGCTTTGCTTTACTCTACATTAACTGTCATCACAACATACAACTATTATTTTCACCCTCCAAATATTTCCAGATATATTTGGAATATAGCAGATTCTCTTATGTGTCAAATGTGTATTATAATCCTTGACTTTGCCAAACATCCATTTAGGTACTCTATCCATTTTCAAGAATATTGTATTAAGATATTCCCTACTGGAGTAGAAAGATAGGTGCTCAGGTGTTTGCCTTGTATGCTGACTCTATTCTGATATCCAACACTACATGTGATCTTCTGAGCTCCACCAAGACTGATTTCTGAGCACAAAGCCAGCAGTGATCCCTGAGCACTCCAAGCCTGGTCCAATCTCCACAAAAAGACATTGGTTATATATGGTTATAAATTGCGACATCTTTAGATCCTTTTCTACCCCCTCCCCTACTCTGCCCAGTTTTTTGATTCAAAATAAAATTATTTCTTCCTATAGGTTAGTAGTATAATATTTGATATGTTGAAGATATACCATTAGTTCAATAGGAATACAAATAATCTCTACCAAGTTTGAACTACCATATATGCCTATTAAGTATAATTTCCATGTCCCCATGTGCAAGGTTTCATTGCTATTCTCTTGTAATAAAAATGATATAATGAAACTAACCACACAGAGCAGATTCAAGGCAATGAAGTTACCAGAAATAAATAAGGGAGTTAATTTTCCAAGGAGCTAAGATAATCCTTGATTTGTAGGGTCCTAAAAATAGAGTATTAAACTGTGTGAGGCAACAACCAATATAAATAAGATGAAATGCATGAAACTGTTATCATCGTTTGAGACTTTAAATCCTTCCATTTGAAATGGACAAATGCAGCAACAAGGGAAAAAATGTAAGGAAAAATTGAACTCAATAATACCATCATGTTGGACTTGAGGGATAGGACATTTCCCTTGCATGGGGTTGACCCTGTTTGGTCCCTGGAAGCCCATGGTTTGTGAGCCCCACCAGAAGTGAGCCCTGAGTGCAGAGCTAGGAGTAAGCCCTGAGCATCATCTAGTGTGGTCCAAAATAAATAAACAAATAAATAAATAATATCATCAACCAACTGGGTATGTTGATTTGTCACCTGCGGACTACTTTATCCAACAGAATTATGCACACATGTTTTCAATGCTTGGAAAATGCTCTTATGTAGCATTTTCCAAGATAGACAATATTATGATTTATGAAATACACTTTAATAAATTTTACAGGGTTTCTTTAATTATACATAAAATAGGAAGCAATACAATGTCTGCTTTCACAGTGGCATCAAAATATATAGTATATGTTAAAAATAAATGAAACCAAAATATGTAACGATTAAACAATACAGCTCTATGTAACACAAGGGTCAAAAAAGGAATCTCAGAAGTTAAAAAATAATTTGAGCAAAATAAAAATGAAAGCACAAGCTATCAAACGTGGTGGAATGCAGCAAATCTATTAGGAAAATTCGTAGCATTGCTACATATTCATAACATTGCTACATAAAAAGAATGATGAGGAACTGGAGCAAGGTAGGGCATTTGCCTTGCACAAGGCCAACCCAGGTTCAATTACCAGCATCCCTTATGGTCCCCTGAGCACCGCCAGGAGTAATTCCTGAGTGCTTAAGCCAGGAGTAACCCCTGTGCATCTCTGGGTGTTACCAAAAAAAGCCTCCCCAAAACAATAACAACAACAACAACAACAAAAGAATGATGATATGCAACTGATGATTTATGTGTTAACCTTAGTATGGTATGAATATTAATAAAAAATTACCTCTGAGGCAAGCACAAGAAAATAAATAAGAATTAAATTACAACTTAAATTTAAAATGATGAATCAAAACATTTTATGGAAATAAAAGCCAATTTTTTAGGTTAAGAAAAAGACAGATGGGCACAAATCACTACTATCACAAATTACTACAGAAATAAAATAGGAGATATCTTTAAAGATCCTTAGATAATTCAATATAATAAAGAAGTACTCTTAACTCAATGAGCACAAATTTGATAATCTAGGTGAAATAGATACTTTGTTGAAAGATAATTTGCATAAAAACTTATGCAAAAATAAATCCAAGTAAATGCTTACTTACTAAATAATTTTTATCAGTAATTAATAAACTTCCACAAGAGAAAGCACCAGATTTAAATGAATTCACAAATGAAAGTTATCCAATTTCTTTTGGCCCTGTGTCAGGGATTTTTCTTGCTGGTCCTCAGAGGAACATATTTGGTTCCAGGAATACAGCTCATACTGACCAATTTGATTATCTCTCCAGCCTCCAAACTGTCTTTAAAAGGGTGGAAAAAGAGGAGCGTTTCTTGACTCATTTAGTAAAACAAAAATAACCTATCACAGAATAAAAAAAAGACACTACAATAGGAAAGAAAGATAGCCTTTATATCTCTAGGATCTCCTTGTACTGGTCAAGAAATTACGTTAATATTAAACAGATTTGTAGTGTGGTGGAAATAGCTTTAATTAAGAATGCACAGGAATTCCAAATAGACATGTGAATTATGAAACCAATGAAGGAAATGGGGTATGTGCTCTGAGCTTAATATTAGGCGCCTATGTTTCAAGGAGAAGGACACTCATAACATGATGATTCACCAAAGACCAAATGTTCAGCAGTTAGAGGTCTGCTTTGGTTTATAGATAGACCTTGAGAAAAATAATTTTTGGTTGTTGCACTATTTCTGACTCACAATTTTACTTATTTATTTTACTCCTGTCTCTGTGCTCATATCTGGGTTGATCACACGCCAAGCAAGCACACTATCCACTGTACCCGTAGACTTGCAGTTTTAATTAGTTTAGGTGTTTAATGGAGTAAAAAAGATTTTTGTTAACCTCAACAGACCTCTGACAAAATAGTCCACATACAAAAACAGGCTATCTGGAAGATCTATTCTGAGCACCTTCAGCTACAAGGAAACTATAGATCAATACCTTACAGGCATAGAACTATGGTCTACTAAAAGTGTTAGCAAATCAAATCAACAATGCATAGAAAAGATTATATGTCAAAAATAAGTGAGATTATTTCAGATAATTTCAGACATATTTCACTATGTCACCATTTAAAAATTGATTTCCATAAGCTATCATATTATTAGAGAAAAAGAAAATTACATGCATGTTTGTACCAATAAACATCTTTGAATAAATCCAACACTTATTCATGCTGAAAACTTAATAAACTAGTAATAGAAAGGAATATCTTTGAATGGATAAATATCAGTAAAATATTCAAGAGTGAAATCAAACTTAATTGTGAAAACTTTTCCATCAATATAGTGAAAAGGATATCCCTCTCACAACTCATTCTGATTGTCATACCGAAAATGTTAACAAATTTAGTGACACAAGCAGAAAAAAAAATTACACTGCTTTTAAAGGAAAAACAGAAAACTGTCTTTCTCCACAGTAGACATTATTTATATAGATAACCCAAGAATGACAAAAAATTTCTGTAATAATTTTAGAAAGGTTACAGGATAAAAGGTTGCTGCATAAAAGTTTATTTCTTATACAATACCAATTTTCCAGTGAAATTTGAGTTAAAAATGCATTATTTTTTAAATTAGTACCTCTCCACAACTAAAATATTTAATATATTAAATGTGAACATAATCTATTGGAGGCAAACTATGTAACTCAGACCAATGTAATTGCAGAAGAACCAAGTTAATGAGAAAGTAATTCATGTCCCTGTATAGTAAGGATACTGTCGGGAAACAGTTTTTCTCACTAGCTCTATATAATCAATAAAATATTGGGAGTTGGAGGAATAATACAGTGGTAGGGAGCTAACCTTGTATGTAGCCATAGCAGATCATAGGGTTCCCCAAGCCCACTAAGAGTGATCCTTGAGCACAGAGCCAGAAGTAAGTCCTGAGCACTTCCAGTCAGGCCTCCAAATCAAATATATATATTTTACACACACACACACACACACACACACACACACAAAGTCAACAAAATATCAACCAAATATTCCAGCAAGTTTTTTGTGGCTATCATAACTACTAAAACGTAGTTGGAGATCTGATATTAATTGATTTCATAGTTTATGTTTTTAATTAACTCTTGTGTTTGCATATATATATGCATGTTTGTATATTGAGAGATAATAAGAGCGAGATTTAAGATTTAAGCTCTCTCAGTTCAAGCTTAAATTCTGAAAAGATTCCCTTTTCAAAAGGGAAAGTCTTTTGGTTATTCCCAAATACGAAACTAGACAAAGAGGCTAAAAATATGCAAAGTTTCACTTGTTTTTAACAACCAGTTTGTGTGGTTCATTGATTATGTATGTGCTTTATTTTGAGTTGCTAGACTAAGTTCTACCATTTAGTACTAAAGCTAGCTAGTTAATTACTACTTTGGCATTTACTAACTGTAAATTCTTGACCAAATTATTTAATATACATGTACTCCTATTTTGTATCTGGATGTGGAATCAGTGACAGCATGTTCTTAGTGTTCTGTTGTGAACACTGACAAAAAAACCATTTAGAAATGGGTTTCAATGCTATTTTTATCATTAAAGCACTGTAGCACTGTAGTACTGTCATCTCGTTGTTCATTGATTCAAGTGGGCACCAGTAACATCTCCATTTCGAGATGTCTTGTTACTATTTTCGGCATATTGAATAAGCTGGGAAGCTTGCCAGTCTCTGCCTTTCAGGCTCTCTGAGAGGGGCAGAGGAATCGAAACTGGTTCGGCCTCATGTAAGGCAAATGCCTACGAGCTGTGCTATCACTCTAGTCATTAAAGATCAAATAAAAAGTAAAAAAAAAATTAATTTTTTCTTGCTATTTTTTTCCTTTAACAACAAGTTTTCTGAATAATAGCTATAAGATTATTTTTGAATCCTATGACAGCATTTGAAGTTTGTGTGACTGTAAATACTGGCTCACTGCTGAACACATTTTAAAAATAGATATGTAAGTCTGACTTACTGGTGCTAGTGGGCTTGAGCCACTAGTGGTTTGCTTGGGGTGTAGGAGGGGGCTTTAGGGTCACAGTGGTGCTGAGGGATAAAGAGGCCGGCTTTGCCCAGGACTTCACACGTACAAGGTATGTGCTCTACCGCTAGAAGAAAATTCCCAGCCCTAGACACAATATAAAGTGAGTCATGGAAATTCAAGGGCTCACAAATCTCCACTAAACATATTTTCTAAAGTAGCAAAGTTGGTAGGAGTGTGCATCTTTTCCAAAGGGTGCTTTATGCACATTCCTCAATTAAGTGAATGGTCTTTGTGGTTTTAATGAACTCCTGTGTTTGCATATGTATATGCATGTTTGTAAACTGAGAGGCAATAAGAGTAAGCTTTTCATGTAGAAATAAAGAAATGGCCATAAGAAAGTTCAAGCCTATTCAATTAAAAGTCCTAACCTGATAGTTTTATGCAATCCAAAGTTAATGGACTGATTCAATTTCCATAAAGTAGTACTTTTTTATTATCTGAAATGGCTTGTGCATCTCATAAGAACATACCTAATATTTCTGGAGCATTACCTCTTCAGAGGTATAATCATACAGTGTATCAATAAAGATAGAATACATGACATTTTGCTTTCTGAGTAAAACATTCTATGGCTAATGGCCATGGTACAGACACTGAGGCTATTAGAAAAAAGCTGCGAGACAACAGAGATCAAATATATGCTTAATTGTCTTTTTTTTTTTCTTTTTGGAGAGATGAAATAGATGTTGATACTCAGGGCTTACTCCTTGCTTTCAACTCAGGGATCACTCCCGACTGTGTGCACATCTTGCTGGGGATCAAACTTGGAGAGGGCACATGCAAGGCCAACACCTCCCTCACTTGCTCTGCTATCTCTAGCCCAGTGGCATATGCAAATATGTAGATAGGGTAACTATATTTGCAATGATCATGAACTTTAGTTTGGGGAGTTCAAGGAGTACTTCTTCTTCTTTTTTGGGGGGGTCACACCTGGCAATGCTCAGGGGTTACTCCTGGCTCTGCACCCAGGAATTACTCCTGGCAGTGCTCGGGGAACCATAGGGATACTGGGAATTGAACCTGAGTCGGCCACATGCAAGGCAAACACCCTCCCCACTGTGCTATCACTCCAGTCCAAGGGGAGTGCAAGGAGTAATTGTTTATAATATTACCTTATAAAAGATACAGCAAGTGTAAATAGCAAATATTTGGTCCATAGACAGAAGCATTGCGATAGGTGGTGTGGTTCTTTGGCAGAACTGAACAAATTTATGAGACTGGAAACTCACCTGAATTACTTGAAGCATGAATACCATGAATTTTATCTGGTCTCGACTCAGTTTTCCTATATAACAACAACAAAATAATTAGTTGAATGCTTTTCACGTACCAGTAATTGGGCTAATATTATGTTTGGGATAATGAAGAGCAAATATGCTGGAAATTTTTTAGCTTTATCATTATGTTTAGTTTATACCTTTACAGTATTAAATAAACACAAATTGTTCTAAAGAGTTTTTATGAGGCCAGCATTATCCTCATACCAAGAAAACAGAAAATAATTGCAGAAAAATATTCCTAATTATAATAGATGCAAAAATGTTCAAAAAAACCTTTGTGAACCAAATTCAACAATACTTTAAAGTGTCCATACATCTAACCAGATGGGATATAAAGGTGGTTTAACATGCAGTTCAATTATTGCGATGTAGTTTATCAACAAAAAGAAATATGATTCATATGATTAGAGAAATACATTCAGATAAGGCTTTTGACAATATTTAACATTTTTTATAGCAAAAACAATCAATAAAATAGGGCGGGACTCTAACTTAACATACCAGAGGTCATAGTATGACAAACATGCCTAAATCATATCCAATGATGAAAACACTGAAAGCTTTGCCTCTAAGTTCAGGAACTAGACAACTTCATCAGTGTGATTCATATTGGAAATCCTAGCCACAAACATTAAGCAACAAAAAATAAAAGAGATTGAAATTAGAAAATAAGTGGAACTATATTCACAGTTCATATGATAATACTCATAGAAAAATTTTGTAACCAGTAAAACAATATACTAAAGTGGGAGGCTTAAAGCATCCTATAAATTTCTTTTGTATTTCTAAATACAGATAACAAACTAGAAGAGAAGTGAAATTTATAATCCCATTTAAAATTGCATATAAAAGTTTTAAGTATTAGGAATTAACAATCAAGAAATGTTTATGTCAAAAACTATATATTACTATAGAGTAAATAGAAAACACACACAAGAGAATAGAAAATCATATTATGTTCCTCACTGGAAGTCTAAAAATTGTCTAAAAGAACATCCTACCTAAGTCATTATACAATTTCATTGTAATAACTACCAATACTAGTGGCAGTTTTCAAGGACAAAGAACAAAAACTGTTGAAGCATGAATGAACCAAATACCACCACTCTTGTGCACCTTTTAATAGCCAAAACATCTTGAGGTAAAGAGAATGAGATGCACACCTTCCGTGCCTGACTTCAATCTATTCTGTATAGCATAGTGTTCAAAACACTATGATAATGAACAAAAGAGCATGAAAAGGAAAATAGAAAGTTTCCTCAAATAATAAGTATAAAAAACTAAGGCTCGCAAAGAAATCTATTTGGTTGCATAGAAAAGCATGACATTGGACCACTATCTCACACCAGATATAAAAATTTACTCAAAACCAAAGACCCAAGTACTAGACTCAAACTCATAGAATACGTTAAGAAGCAGAGTCAACACATTTCATGATACTGGCTTAGCAGTATGTTTAGTGATTCATCTCCAATGGCAAGGAAAACAAAAAATATTTTAAATAGGATTGAATCACATTATAAAACTTCTACATCAATAAAGAAATCACAAATTATTTTTTTTAATTTTTTATTGAGTCACCATGTGGAAAGTTACAAAGTTTTCAGGTTTAAATCTCAGTTATACAATGCTCGAATACCCAGCCCTTCACCAGTGCTCATATTCCACCACCAAGAATCCCAGTATAGCTCCACCCCGCCCCCTCACACCCCTAACCCCCCCAAGCCCCTAGTCCCCCCACCCTAAGCCCCCCCGCCTGTGTAAATAATAAATTTCACTTTACTTTCACTTTGATTGCATACAATATTTCAACAAAACTCACTATTATTGTTTGGAGAGTCTCTCCCCTAAAGTCGGACCTGCTGAAAAGGAAGCATTAGATAATTTGTTTTCCATTGCTGAGGATGAAGAGGTATGAGGTCAAGTGACCGCACTTAGCGGACTCTCAGTTTTGGGTTTCTGTAATTTAGTATTTTAGTAACTAAGTCCAGAGAGATATCTGCCAGAAGTTGCATTGTTGCCAACTTGTACTTCTCAGTTACATTATATTCCACATATGAGTGCAATCTTTCTATGTCTGTCTCTTTCTTTCTGACTCATTTCACGCAACATGATACTTCCCATGTTGATCCATTTATATGCAAATTTCATGACTTCATGTTTTCTGACAGCTACATAGTATTCCATTGTGTAGATGTACCAGAGTTTCTTTAACCAGTCATCTGTTTGGGGGCACTCTGGTTTTTTCCAGATTCTGGCTATTGTAAACAGTGCTGCAATGAACATAGAAAAACATATGCCATCTCTACTATACCGTTTTGCCTCTCCGGGATATATTCCCAGGAGTGGTATTGCTGGGTCAAATAGAAGCTCAATTTCTAATTTTTTGAGAATCGTCCATATTGTTTTCCAAAAGGGCTGAACCAGTCAGCATTCCCACCAGCAGTGAAGAAGAGTCCCTTTCTCCCCGCATCCACACCAACACCGGTTGCTTTTGTTTTTTGGGATGTGGGCCAGTCTCTGTGGTGTGAGATGATATCTCATGGTTGTTTTGATCTGCATTTCCCTGATGATTTGTGATGTGGAACATTTTCTCATGTGCCTCTGAGCCATAAAGATTTCTTCTTTAGGAAAGCTTCTGTTCATTTCATCACCCCATTTTTTGATCGGGTTGGCAGTTTTCTTCTTGTGGAGTTCAACCAGTGCATTGTATATCCTTGCTATCAACCCTTTATCAGATGGGTACTGCATAAATATCCTTTCCCATTCTGTAGATTGTCTTTGTACTTTGGTCACTGTTTCTCTTGAGGTGCAGAAGCTTCTTAGTTTGAGATAGTCCCATTCATTTATCTCTGTTTTCACTTGCTTGGCCAGTGGCGTGTCAGCTTTGAAGATACCTTTGTCTTCAATGTCGTGGAGGGTTTTGCCGACCTTGTCTTCAATGTACCTTAGGGATTCTGGTCTGATGTTGAGGTCCTTAATCCATTTTGATCTGACTTTTGTACATGGTGATAGGTGGAGGTCTAAGCCCATTTTTTTGCATGTAGCTGTCCAGTTTTGCCAGCACAATTTGTTAAACATGCTTTCCTTGCTCCACTTCGCCTTTTTTGCTCCCTTATCAAAGATTAGATGGTCATATATTTGGGGGGATGTGTCAGAGTATTCAACCCTGTTCCATTGGTATGCGGCTCTGCCTTTGTTCCAGTACCAAGCTGTTTTAATGACTACCGCTTTGTAGTAGAGTTGGAAGTTGAGGAGGTTGATTAACCCCATTTTCTTTTTCCCAAGAATTGCTTTAGCTATTCCTGGGGGCTTATTGTTCCATATGAATTTCAGGAGCGCTTGCTCCATTTCTTTGAAGAATGACAAGTGTATCCCTATAGGGATCGCATTGAATTTGTACAATGCTTTGGGGAGAATTGCCATTTTGACAATGTTAATTCTTCCAATCCATGAGCAGGGGATATTTTTCCATTTCCTCATGTCTTCTTTTATTTCCTGAAGTAGCGTTTTGTAGTTTTCATTATACAAGTCCTTTACCTCCTTAGTTAAGCTGATTCCGAGGTATTTGATTTTTTGAGGCACAATTGTGAACGGGATAGCTTTTATCATGTCGCTTTCTTCCCTCTCACTATTTGCATATAAGAAAGCCATGGACTTTTGGGTATTGATTTTATAGCCTGCAACTTTACTATACGAGTCTATTGTTTCTAGGAGTTTCTTGGTAGACGTTTTAGGGTTTTCTAAGTATAATATCATACCATCAGCGAATAGTGAGAGCTTGATTTCTTCCTTTCCTACCTGAATGCACTTAATATCTCTTTCTTGCCTAATCGCTATTACAAGTACTTCCAGTACTATATTGAACAGAAGAGGAGAGTGGACATCCTTGTCTTGTCCCTGTTCTCAGAGGGAAGGGTCTTAGTTTTTGCCCATTGAGGATGATGCTTGCCATAGGCTTGTGGTAGATGGCTTTGACTATATTGAGGAAGGTCCCTTCTATACCCATCATAAAGGTGTGCTGGATCTTGTCAAATGCTTTCTCTGCATCTATTGATATGATTATATGATTTTTATCTTTTCTTTTGTTGATATGATGGATTATGTTGATTGATTTCCAGATGTTAAACCATCCTTGCATCCACAGGATGAATCCCACTTGGTCGTGGTGTATGATCTTTTTGATGAATTGTTGAATTCTGTTTGCTAATATTTTGTTGAGAATCTTCGCATCTGTGTTCATCAGGGATATTGGCCTGTATTTTTCTTTTTTTGTGGTGTCCTTGTTTGCTTTTGGTATTAGGGAGATGTGAGCCTCATAGAAACTGTTTGGGAGGGTTTCTGTTTCTTCAATTTCCCGGAAAAGCCTGAGAAGAACTGGCAATAGGTCCTCTTTAAATGTTTGGAAGAATTCGCTAGTGAATCCGTCTGGGCCTGGGCTTTTGTTTTTGAGAAGACTTTTGATTACCGTTTCAATTTCCTTGATGTTAATAGGACTATTCAGGAACTCCTGGTCTTCTTGGTTCAGCCTTGGAAGATTATAGGAATCCAGGAATTTATCCATTTCTTCTAGGTTCTCTTGTTTCGTGGCATACAGATTTTCAAAGTATTCTCTGATGATCTTTTGAATTTCATTGGTTTCTGTTGCGATGTCCTCCTTTTAATTTCTGATTCGACTTATAAGTGTTCTCTCTCTCTCTCTTTCTTTGTGAGTCTTGCTAGTCATTTATCAATCTTATTTAATTTATTTTCTCAAAAAACCAGCTCTTGGTTTCATTGATCTTTCGAATTGTCTTTTGGGTTTCCATGTC
Source organism: Sorex araneus (assembly GCF_027595985.1). Taxonomy (NCBI): domain Eukaryota; kingdom Metazoa; phylum Chordata; class Mammalia; order Eulipotyphla; family Soricidae; genus Sorex; species Sorex araneus. The sequence continues at coordinate 168,177,574 of NC_073302.1, forward strand.
ATTAATTTCTGCTCTAAGTTTTATTATCTCTTTCCTTCTGCCTGGTTTGGGCTTCTTTTGTTTGTCCTTTTCTAAGGTCTTGAGCTGTGAAGTCAAGTTATTTATGCAGGCCCTTTCTTCCTTCTTGAGATATGCTTGCAGAGCTATAAATTTTCCCCTTAAAACAGCTTTAGCTGCGTCCCACAGGTTCTGATAGCTCGTGTCTTCATTCTCATTTGTTTCCAGGTACCTTTTGATTTCTTCCTTGATTTCCTTCCTGACCCACTCATTGTTCAACATGGAGCTATTTAATTTCCAGGTGTTTGATTTATTTTTCTGCATCTGACCATGATTAACTTCTATTTTCAGTGCATCATGGTCTGAAAAAATAGCTGGTACAACGTCTATTTTGTTGATTCTGTTGAGGTATGTTGCGTGGCCCAGTGCATGGGCTATTCTGGAAAATGTTCCATGTGCGCTGGAAAAGAAAGTGTATTCCCTTTTTTTTGGATATAGAGCCCTGTATAGATCTATTAGCCCTCTCTCTTCTATTTCTTCCTTCAAATCCATTATTTCCTTGGTGAGTTTTAATCTTCTTTATCTGTCCAGAGGTGATAGGGCGGTGTTGAAGTCTCCAACTACTATCGTGTTGCCCACAATGTCCTTCTTAAGGTCTGTTAGCAGCTGTTGTAGGTATTTAGGTATGTAGGCTGGTCCCTCATTGGGTGCATACACGTTTAGGAGTGAAGAAATCACAATTTAAAGGAAAATGGCATCTAGCCAAGTAGAACATATTTGCGTACTATACATTTGACAAATGACCAATATCCTAGACATATAGTCAAAACTCAACAACTAAAATAACAACAACAACAACAACAACAAAAACACTCAAAAATTGGGAAGAAGGGCTGACCTGACACTTCTCCAAAGAAGACATACAATGGTTCCAAAGATCACAAAAAACGAAACTCTCAGCATGACTATTAGAAAATGCAAATCAAAGCAATAATGAGTTCACTTCACACCTGTGACAATGGCCCATATTACAAGGTCAAGAACAACAGTCCAGGTGGTGATATGGAGGGGAAAAAAACCTCATTAGAGGTTGGTGTCAGGCTTTATGGAAATCAGTTTCTGTGGAATTCATCATGGATATTTCTTAAAAATTAAAAATGCACTTACAATATGATCCTGTGATTACACAGTTCAGTATATATCCCATGAACACAAAACACCAATTTGAAAATATTCACAGATCTGTTCATTGCAGCACTATTTATAATAGTTTAGATCTGAAAATACCCCAGCAGATGAGTGGATAGATAAGGTGCGGCATTTATGAACAATGTAATACTACTCAAATATAAGAAAATATGAGATCTTACTTTTTGATGCAAAGTGGATAGAGCTAGAAATGTCAAGTAATGTCAGGCAAATTAAGTCAGAAGGAGAAAGACAAATGCCAGAATATCTCACTCAAGAAAATAGACAATGTACAGTGAAACACTTAGAGGACAAAACTTAGGGTATCTAAAGTCTAAGATGTTGAGATAAATATACTATAGACAGTAAAAGAAAGATGTTACTCAGGGTGCAATAACATTGTATCCCTAAGATTTACATTCTTGTAAATGAATATTACTTCAAACATAAAAGTAAAAAAAATACAATTCCTTTCAGCATTGGGTGCTTTTATTACAAGAAAAAAATAAAACAACCAATAAGTGTAGTAAGTTACAACATGAGTTATGATTTTATTTCTAATGGAAAGGATGAGAAAAAATAATAAGAATATTGATCATAAATTTAATTTGTTTACTTATATGTTTGAGAATTATGATCAATTGGTATATGATGGATATAGATTTAAAACAGGAAAATATAATGGGATATCTGAAACAAAGTATAGCAGAAAAAATAATTTAAACATGGACACAAAATTGAAGTACAAATCTCAAGTGGCTTGATAGGGAAAAAACTGATATCCATCATGAGATAAACCACTCATCTTTATAGCAATCTTTAGAATAGAGAATAAGGATTACATGATTCAATGCAAACAATCATTGCACTATTATTTGATTCTATTCTTCCTCCACTGATATGATTCAGGTTATTAAACTGAACATGTAAAGTTACTTTTTGCAGTAATATAATTATTTATTCAGAATTATTCAGAAGCTTTTACAATTAAACATTTTTGCAATTATGTGAGATTGTTAGTATAATAGCATCCCCAACGTACTTACAAACATTCAACTCTTGTATTTAGACATCATTGTCCACTATTAATGCTGGAAATGGAATTCAATATAAATATATAATATAAAGGGTCAACAGGAATATTGCACCTGGTAAAGGACCTAAAATTTAAAATACATTATATACAAAGTTATTCATAGTTGAGTTTTAAACATACAATATTGATCCTACCGCCAGTGCCAACTTCGTTCCACCAGTGTTCTAAGGTTCGCTCCCATATGGACTCCCAAAACTCCCTCCAGCCTGCCCTCTTGACAGGCACCAAATTCTAAGTTTGATTGAGAAAGTGTGGTTATTAAAGTCTTCATTTCTGTGTTATTGACTCTGTGATTTAGATATTTAGATCTAAGATTCCTTAATTCTAACTTTGGATTGAATTCCCTGACTGGCCCCATTGCTTCTCATCTGTCTGTTCTTCCATTTCCTCCATGCTTTCTTTCCTTCTCCTATTGTTCTGGAACAAGGTTGATTTGGGCAACAACCTTTCCCTCCTACTTAAAGCATTGCTTTCCCTCATTGAATTATTCTAAATATCATATATAAATGACATCATCCTGTATTTATCTTTTTCTGGCTTATTTCACTTAACATGATGTCTTCCAGTTCTATCCATGTTGATGCAAATTGCATGATTTCATCATTTCTTATAGCTTTGGAGTATTCTGTATTTGGAGTACTCTGCTTTATGATTTACTTATCTGTAATTGGACAACTAGGTTTATTTCAAATCTTAGTTATTGTACTGAGTGCTGCTATGAGTAGGTATACATAGTTTATTCTGAATGAGTATTTCCATATCCTATAATGGATACCCAAAAGTGGAATTGCTGGGTCCCAACTCTGATGGGAGCTCAAACCAGGGTTTAATGAGTAACTTCTATTTTCTTTTTCTTTTTTTTTTTGAGCAGCAGGCAAAGTTATTTAATACAAGGTCACCCTCAGTAGTGGTGGCTGTACCAGTCGTTGTTGTTGACTTGAAGAAGTTCGGTCACAGCGTGGAGGAGGTTGTAATTGTGCTTCTTCAGCAGCCTGAGGTTCAGCTGCCGGTCACAGAATCCCATTTCAAAGAGATGGGCCATCAAGGCTGCCCTCTGTTCCTCAGAAACTACTGGCTGCGCTGTGATTGGTGGCCCGGCAAACAGAGCCTTGTACGCAGAGGCAGCCACAGACAACGCCCCCTTCATCAATCCTCCAGCAATGCTGCTTCCGTGATGATGCCTTGAGTGGTCATAGCTCTTCTGTCTGCTGTTTATAAGTCCTGATGAGCCTCTGGGCTCTCCTCTGAGCTGAACTGAAGAAACTTCCCGCATGGTAACTGGTAAATCCACTCCTGGGAAACCGTGATGCTGGGCACAGGGAGGGCTCCTGGGCAGCGGTGGCGGAGGTCCTATCACCTCTGGGGTTAGGGGCACTGTGTCCAGAGTCTGTGAGGTCATGAGGATGTCGTTGATGCTGTGCTCCTGAGGCTGGTTCTCCCTTCCAGTGGATCCTCCTCCATCCTCAATTGGTTCCTGTCCAGCCTCAACCCCGAGCTTGCCTTCAGTCCCTCGCTCCAGGCCTGGCTGTGAGAGCGCAGAGCTGTACATGGAGTCCCCGAGGGGACGGCTGGTGTCAAAGCACTCTGGCAGGATGATGATGTAGTCCTCGGAAGAAGCAGAGGACTGACTCTGAACTTCGTCACTGAGCTCATCTTCCTTCTCCAGGGCTTCTTCCTCAGCAACAGGGACAATCTCTTCCCTATCATCTCCAAGTGGTCCCTCTTCAGGCAAGGCAGGGACTTCAGTCTGCATGGTGGGTTATGATCCGGTGCAGCATCCAAAGTCAAGGATGGAATTACAGTTTCACAAACAAACTGAGTCCCACTGAGGTCATCTTCCACCTCCTCCGCTGAGGCAATGTTCTCAGCTCTCCTCTTTACTGATGCTGCGGCATCAGGAAGTGCTTTAAATCCCACCCTTCGCTCTCTTCCTCTATCTGTCCCAAGCCAGGCTTCTCTATTAAGGGACTGTCGTGCGGCAGTGGAGACATGCAGGGAGTCGTATCCACAGGGGTATTTTGGGGCACTCTCTCAACTCCTGGACAATGTTTATATCCAACAGCTCGAAGGAGAGCAGGTCCTGGGCAGTTAGAAGGTCGACAGAAAGGATTTAGAGTTCTCTCTCTCTCGAAATGTTTTTTGTTTTCAGAGGGATACAGGTTCCTGTACCATCTGCCTGAGCAGTTGCTTCATCAAGATTATCTTCTTTTTCCAGAAGAAAACCCTCCTCTTGCTGGCAGGTGAGATGATCCACTTTGCCGGAGTTGCCCTTTTCAATATCATTGGGCATTTCTATGGAAGGGAAGGGATCCACTATGATACTGCACCAGACCCGAGGCCCAAACTGCTGGCCTTTGTGAGAAAGACGCCAATGGGAAGTATATGTTCCTTCCAAGGTGGGGGCAATGAACTCCACAGATACAACTCCCACATGACCGACTTTCAGGCAGGGAACCAAAACGTCCTTCTTCTCTGTAGAGGCCAACGTTAGGTTTCCCCACATTAACTTGAGCTTTGTGTCTGCACTCCACTTGACATTTCCTGTATTTTTCATCCTCCAGTGTTTGATAAATTTGGTTCCTGGCTGGAGGTGAGTCCCATCAGGCAAATTCTCATCCACAAATGTTGCACTGAGGGTCGGCATAACTGGGGCACAAGGCTGCAAAGGGAGAATCAGGGTGTTAGACTGCAGCAGGCTCTCAGGCCGGCCCAAAGGGGACTTGGGGCTCTGGAGTCCATGAATGGAATTCCACAGATGAATCTTCTGGTGGAGTGTAAGCTACTTTTTAAGTTCCTTGACTTCTGCTTTACGCTGTTTCTTCTCAGCTCTCAATTTTTGCTTTTCTGCCTTAAGAAAGTTCTTGTCAACTTGTTTCTGGAGCCTGGCTTGTTCCAGGGCGGCAGGCAAACGAGGAGCAGAGAACTTGGAGTGAGAGAAGAGTTCAGATGAACCCGCCACGGGTCTCTGCAACTTCAGCAGGATGTGGTTAGTGTCGTGGGCGTATGGCCCGGATTCACAATCTTCGCAGATATTGTAGGACGGGCACAGATTGCACTGGTAGTGCACCCCAATGATCCCTGTTTGGCAATTACTGCAAATAATATGCCACTGGAACTGATTTTCCGGCAATAAAAGTGCTTCTTCTGACCCAGGTACTGAGACTTCTGAGGTACAGGAACCCGGTGATGGGTTTTGGAGGGTCAGCTTCTCATGTAATTTCTGTTCAAGTTTCTCAACCGTTTCTTTAACGACCTGCTCTCTAAATGTCTCCAGATAGCTTGTGAACCAGTCAGGGGGCTTGTTGTGGAGCTGGTCTGCATCACAGGGAGCAGGTGGTAACTGCTGTTCTGCAGGACCCTCTGGTTTCTTCATGTCTGATCCCAAGACTCTCACTAGTGAAGAATAATGGGCTTCTTTCCTGTTCTTGAAACTGGTCATTTTTCTATTGTAACTGGGGGTAGGGTGTCATCGAGAACATGGTAGCCTTCATGGACTTGCATCTGCAGCTGGTTTCCCTGTTTGACTGCCATCTTCAGTGCTTCTTCATATTCTCCTTGACTGTTGATGGAAACCTCTTCATTTTCCTCATCCAGGTATTTTATTTGTATAGTGTTCAGATCAAATGAAACTTTTACCGTAGCTTCAACATCAGCCCAAGTTGTAATTTCTGGGTCAGAAACCAGAAAGTTTTGAGTTTTACTTTTAGAGTAATCATATTTGGAGTAACCAGTGGTTCCATGCTGGGCAGCTAGAGCTGACTGGGCGGGTGAGACACAGTAACCTTTTGTTATATTTAAAGTAACCTGTGGTTCCATGTTGTGTGTTGTGGGGCAGCTTCCCGCCCCCGGGGGCGCCTGCTTCAAAGGCCAGTGCCAGAACCGTTCGCTGCCACTTCTGCTGTTATCCCCAGCTGGGTGAATCTTTATTTTATTTTTCAATAGTAGTTAGACCATACAACATTTCCATTGGCAGTGGGAGAGGGTTCCTTTTACACCACATCCTCGTCAGCAGAAATTGTTCCCAGTATTTTTTATATATGCCATTCTCACTGGTGTAAGATATCTCATTTTTACCTTGATTTGGATTTGCCAAATAATAACGACGATAAGATTTTTTCATGTGCCTGTTGCACATCTGTTTGTTAGTCTTCCTCGAGAAATGTCTGTTCATTTCCTCTTCCCATTTTTGGTTGGGGTTTTTAGATTTCATTATTGTTGCTGTTATTGTTGTTAATCTTTGTTAGTACTTTCTAGATCCTGGATACCAACCGTTTATCTGTTGTGTTAAGTGCGAATATTTACTCCCACTCAGTTATCTGTCATTTAGTTTTAACCCATGTTTCTTTTGCCATACAGAAGCTTTAAATTTGATGTAGTCCCATTTGTTTAGTTTTGATTCTGAAGCCTTGTCAATAGCATCACATTGTTGAAAACTCCTCTGAGGTTTAGGTCTTGGAGCAGTCTGCCTATATTTCAGGTCTGATTCAAGGTCTTTGATTCACTTTGAATAAACTTTTACATAAGTTAAGAAATATGGATCAATCTTTAATTTCTTGCATTTGGTTATCCAATTCTCTCAGCATCATTTTTGAAAAAGGGTGTCTTTATTCCATTTCATGCTTTCAGCTCCTTTTATCAAAGTTAGTTGACCATATATATGGGGGTTTATTCTTGGATATTTTATTCTGACCCATTGGTCAGAGAGTCTCTGTTTATTCTAGTACCACACTGTTTTAATTACTATAGTAATACAGATTCAAGTGATGTAGTGAGATGCCTTCCAGTTCTCAGTATAGTTATGGCTATGCAGGATCTTTTATGGTTCCACACAGACTTTATAATTGACTATTCTAAGTCATTGAAGAATGTTGTCTGAATTTGGATAGGGAATACATTGAATCTATATAGTATTTTAGATAAGATGGTCATTTTAAGTTGATAGCTTTGTAAACTATGGTGCTCTAATAAAAAATAAAGTGAAAAAATTTAATCAAATAATTAAAATAATCCAAGATATATATTGCAGTCAAGTTAAGAGATTAATGTTCCTTGGGTCATTAGGAAAATGTTTCTAAGTTGTGTTTCACTGGATTCTCTTAATGAAGAGGTGTTAATACATGTTTGGAGGAAGAAACATAAGTTTGTAAATTTGTAGCAATTGAGTAGTAACAGTAAAGTATATTATAATCTTTACTGTGTGTCAGTTAGTTTCACTGATATTCACTGTTCTACAGATATGAATCCTAGGACATACAGAGGTAAAACAATGCATGTATAGGGTACGTAGGTAGTAAATGGGAGAGTTAAAATTCAGTGCTGTTGCCTTATTGAGATTTAGGTTGTTAAACTATGCATCACACTCTATCAATTGTACATGCTCTGTTCTTGCCATCTAGAGAGAGGTAGGAGGTTGCAGACTGCAAACAATCAAGAACATGAGCCCTTAGTTTATAAACTCAACAGATACATGGAAAGAATAAATAATGTAATTTCTTTGCCCCTCCTCCTGAATAAAATATATTATGTCTTTCTGTTTAAAGAGACTATTTTTATTGATCAAGTTCACTTTGGTCCTACAATCAATTTTAATGATACAAAATATTTTTAAGTTTAGTTTTGTTAGACAGCCTTTATAAAGTTGGCTGGTATACTGACAATTTAATTTTGTAGGAGACAGCATAGAAGGGCAGTCACGTTATTGGGACACCTGATTTATAACTATGGAGATGATAGAGTTGAAATGTTTCCTAAGAATAACATATCACATAAAGAAAGCACTAGATAATGAATTTAGTAAGTACTATATTGTAGGTGATTTATTTGAAGTGGGGACCAAGGGAGATAGTCTGGAGAGAGAAGCTTCCACATCTCTGTTCAACACACTTTGGTCATCAGGGGAAATGCCGGGCCTAAGTTAGAACTAGTATGTCTTCCTTGAGCACCTATGTGGCATGGGGACTAGTACTTCAACAGCTCCATGTAGTAGCTGTCAAGTTGTAATTGAAGTCCACTAGGTCTAGACTATACAGGGACCAGTCCCCAACACCTGAGTTCTCAGTAGGCCATGGACTCAGGTTTTGTTTTGTTTTTTTTTTACTTTTTGGTCACACCCAGCGATGCTTACGGGTTACTCCTGGTTTTGCACTTAGGAATTACTCCTGGCAGTGTTTGGGGGACCATATGGGATGCCGGGGATTGAACCCGGGTCGGCCGCATGCAAGGCAAATGCCCTACCCTCTGTGCTATCGCTCCGGCCCCATGGACTAAGGTTTGACTAAGGATCCGCTCTTTTAACGTCTGCTCAGATCTTCCAGGAAGATCTTCCCACACAGAAAATAAATTCAAGAGGACGTGAAAAGATGAAGTAAAATTATTTTATTTAATGAAATTTAGACAGAGAAATGTGAGGAAGAGAAAAAGATGTGTTTGATAAAACATGGGTTTCTTTATTGGGCAAAAATCCTAGTGCATATGTCAGGCTGAGATGAGTATCAATATCTAAGGTGGAAAGATTCTTCAATGCTTTACCGAGTTGATTTCCTCCCTCCCTCCCTTCCTTCCTTCCTTCCTTCCTTCCTTCCTTCCTTCCTTCCCTTCCTTCCTTCCTTCCTTCCTTCCTTCCTTCCTTCCTTCCTTCCTTCCTTCCTTCCTTCCCTTCCTTCCTTCCTTCCCTTCCTTCTTCTTTCTTTCTTTCTTCTTTCTTTCTTTTCTTTCTTTCTTTCTTTCTTTCTTTCTTTCTTTCTTTCTTTCTTTCTTTCTTCTTCCTTCCTTCCTTCCTTCCTTCCTTCCTTCCTTTCTTCTTTCTTCTTTCTTTCTTTCTTTCTTTCTTTCTTTCTTTCTTTCTTTCTTTCTTTCTTTCTTCTTTCTTTCTTTCTTTCTTTCTTTCTTCCCTTCCTTCCTTCCTTCCTTCCTTCCTTTCTTTCTTTCTTTCTTTCTTTCTTTCTTCTTTCTTTCTTTCTTTCTTTCTTTCTTTCCTTTCTTTCTTTCTTTCTTTCTTCTTCTTTCTTTCTTTCCTTCTCTCTCTCTCCTTCCTTCCTTCCTTCCTTCCTTCCTTCCTTCCTTCCTTCCTTCCTTCCTTCCTTCCTTCCTTCCTTCCTTCCTTCCTCCTCCCTCTCTTCTTTCTTTCTTTCTTTCTTTCTTTCTTTCTTTCTTTCTTTCTTTCTTTCTTTCTTTCTTTCTTTCTTTCTTTCTTTCTTTCTTTCTTTCTTTCTTTCTTTCTTTCATTATTTCTGTCTTCCAATTCAAATATCTTTTTTCCAGAAAATCACTCACAGACAAAAAATTATGTTTATTTCTATCTGGGCAACTCTTAATCCCTCTTACTGATACATAATGTTAAACTTTCCAGAGTAGGTCCAGAGTAAAAAATATATGTTCAAGTTCATATAGATTTCATCTTAACTGCTGGTCCAATGTACTTTCACATGCAATGTTGATTAATTCTTATGTAGTAGATAAAGTAAATATTCAAAGTTTGTGGAACATGTACTAATGTAAGTAGTGAGATATTATTTTAAACTTAGCCTGATAAAAATCAATTTATGATTAGATGTCAGTAATGTATGTTAGTGTGTGAAGAAAATCATTTTATATTGAAAGACATTTAAGGAAGTACTAGAGATAAAGAAATATGTGTTCCATCCAAAAGAACAAAAGCAACCGCTGTTGGAGAGGATGTGGGGAGAAAGGGACCCTTCTTCACTGCTGGTGGGAATGCCGACTGGTTCAGCCCTTCTGGAAAACAATTTGGACGACTCTCAAAAAATTAGATATTGAATTCCCATTTGACCCAGCAATACCACTGCTGGGAATATATCCAGAGAGGCAAAAAAGTACAATCGAAACAACATCTGCACATGTATGTTCATCGCAGCACTGTTTACAATAGCCAGAATCTGGAAAAAACCCAAATGCCCCAGAACGGATGACTGGTTGAGGAAACTTTGGAACATCTATACAATGGAATACTATGCAGCTGTTAGAAAAAAGGAGGTCAAGAATTTTGTAGTTAAGTGGATGGGCATGAAAAGTTTCATGCTGAGTGAAATGAGTCAGAAAGAGAGAGACAGACATAGAAAGATTGCACTCATCTATGGTATATAGAATAACAGAGTGGGAGACTAACACCCAAGAACTGTAGAAATAAGTACCAGGAGGTTGACTCCATGGCTTCGAGGCTGGCCTCACGTTCCGGGGAAAGGTCAACTCAGAGAAGCAATCACCAACTACATTGTAGTCGAAGGCCATGTGGGGGAAGGGAGTTGCGGGCTGAATGAGGGCTAGAGACTGAGCACAGCGGCCACTCAACACCTTTATTGCAAACCACAACAGCTAATTAGAGAGAGAAAACAGAAGGGAATGCCTTGCCACAGTGGCAGGGTGGGGTGGGGGGGGAGATGGGATTGGGGAGGGTGGGAGGGACACTGGGTTTACGGGTGGTGGAGAATGGGCACTGGTGAAGGGATGGGTTCCCAAACTTTGTATGAGGGAAGTATAAGCACAAAAGTGTATAAATCTGTAACTGTACCCTCACGGTGATTCTCTAATTAAAAATAAATAAATAAATAAATAAATAAAAAAGAAATATGTGTTCAAGAGAGAAGATAGACCTCTCCATAGAGAAAAACAGAGAATGACTTTTGGATTTATGTTATATAGAATTTGTCCAAATTGTCATGAACTGGAGTTCTTTGCACATTTAAAAATTAATCTAGTTCTACTAGCACTACTGGATGTGGTCCTCCAAACCAAATAATAAAAATTAAACATATTTTCTTTTTCTTTTGGTGGGGTCAATTCATCAGCATTATGTAAGATTCCTTATAATCTGATTTATAGAATTTTCTTTTACTCCTATCACAATTTCTCATACTCAATGCTCCAAATATACTAACTATTGTTTAAATTATTAGGTAAGGCTATTTTAAGCAGTGCTGCATTTGTTATTGTTTTCCACTATATTTACATTATTTCTCCAGTGCCTACTTTATTGACTTATGCTTTGAGCCTCAGTCTTAACCTTTTCTAGGAGGTTTTCTCTGGTATCACTCTTGTTAGGAAGTTATACTGGATTGACATAGAATGATCACACTCATTTGTGGGACATAAAAAATAAATAAATAAACAGTATGAGATTAATACTAAGGGTAGTAGAAATAAGGACCATGAAGACTGGTCTATGGTTGGAAACTTGCCAGAAGTGTATTTGTGTGGGGACCAGGGGATGGGGGTGGCATTTAGGACAGAGAAAGGACCACTATGACCATGGCAGTTGGAAATAATCACTCTGGACAAGAACTGGGTGCTGAAAGTCGTTAAAGGGATATGCATGATAACTTTTAAGTGCCTGTCTCGCAAACCATAATTCCCAAAAGAAAGGGGGAAGTGGGGGTGTGGGCTCTTGCTGTATCACTAGAGAGTAACAATGGTACTACTTTCACTTCTGAGGCCACCTAAGATCTGTCCTCTGCTTTTAAAACTAATTATCAACTCCACACATTCTGGCACGCCCAATTATCAGGAAATGTGAAGAAACTAAAATTATACCATATAAAAAATATAAGAAAAATTATCTGAAGAAACTTCTGTGCTTGGCTTTCACACCTGCTATAGCCATTCTCAGATACAGAAAAGCTGCCAAGGCAAAATTTAGATTAGTGCCTTTGAGCGATTGTATGACCTGGCCTTTGTAACAGCAGACTTTTTTATTCAACTCAGAGATTTTTAAATTAAGAAGCAAAATAGTTTTATTAAAAAAAATTACTTAGAAAAATGTGAGGGGAGGCTTGCTTTTCAAGTCCATTATATTCTCTCTCCCTTGAAAGTCCATTATATTCTCTCCCTTACTTGTTTTTCTCATTTCTCTGCTTATTTGCACTGTAGAGAAATCTGTGTTTTCTCTCAAACAGGTACTTCTCTCTCTGTTTCTGTCTCTCTTTTTCTCTGTCTCTCTCTCCCTCTCTCCTCTCACACCTTTTAAACTAAGTTTTTATAGGAGTAGAGAGATAGTAGAGTGGGTAGCTTGCTTGCCTTTCATGTGGCCGACTTGATTCAATCCCCGGCATCCAATACGGTCCCTCAAGTCCAAAAGGAGTAATTCCTAAGAGAAGAGTTGAGCAACTCTAGATGTGAGGCAACACTGAAAAAATTAATAAAGGAAGGGAATGAAAAGAGAATAATGTATGTTCTAGGAAGAACACAGAGTTCTTCAGAGGGCGGAAAAACCAAATAAACCAACTTTCATCTTTTAAAAATAATTCATTGAAACATTCACTCAAGTAATAAACTGTTAGATTATTCAAATTTTTTATAATTTCTGTGGCCTGAGATATAGTATAGCGGTATGGCATATACCCGGGTCAGCCATGTGTAAGGCAAATGCCCTACATGCTGTGCTGTGCTATTGCTCCAGCCCCAACAATTTGTGTTAAATTCCAGAATTATGCAGTTTGAAGCATAACATATGCATAACAGTCTGCCTTTGATTTGAGTCATTATTCTTCCAAATAATTTTGAATTTGTTAATGGACAGATAATGGAAAGAGAAAGCTTAATTTGAGATCTTCTAATGATTCAGTAGTGGTGGAGGCAGTGGGTCTCTGTGTTGGTCAGAGCTTCTCAGTTACTTCACTGTTTTCAGGGGGGAAGATATATAGTAAAAGCAATGCTAAGATTCAGAATGAGAAAGATAGAAAAACTAAAAAGCAGAGGAAGACTGCCCCCCAGGAGGAATTTAATGTAGGACTAAGTTAAGTGTTGGTCTTTTTGTGGGGTATTTACATATCAAACAAAATATCAGAGGATTTCCATTTGTTTCCCAGAAAAGTCCTTTTAATTTCTGGCCCTTTTGTTTTGCTAAGCAATTAGTATCTTGCATTCCAGGTTAGACTGGTCAGACGATTTTAGGTTACACACTTGACCCTTAGCCTAGGCACAGCCTGTTATCTCAGGCCCAAGGCTTGGGGCATCATCATGGTCTCTAGAAAACTGTGGGTTCCCAATCCACAGGAGAGCCAAAAACATTGCACGCTGGAATTTTAGGAAGTAAGATGGTAACTTATGTGCTCTCAGCAGCTGAAGAGTGAAAAACCGGTGCCAACTAACATGGCATCTCATAACATTTCAATTCACTGTTTGTAGCCTTAGTTGTGAAAAATGTTGCAGGAAACTGAAAGTTTCCCTGAGTTTCTTTTTTTAATATATTTAATTTTTTTTTTATTAGTGAATCACCCTGAGGTACAGTTACAAACTTATAAACTTTCATGTTTGCACTTTAGTCATACAGTGATCATTTACATCCCTCCACCAGTGCCCATTCTCCTCCACCAATGAACCCAGTATCCCTCCCACCACCCCCACCCCATCCCCCACTACCCAACCCTGCCTCTATAGCAGGGCATTCCCTTTTGTTCTCGCTTCTTCTAAGTGTTCTAACTTGCAATAAAGGTATTGAGTGGCCATCATGTTTGGTCTCTAGTCTACTTTCAGCACGCATCTCTCAACCTGAATAGGTCCTCCCAACATCCTCTGCTTGGTGTTCCCTTCTCTATCTCAGCTGCCCTTTCACCCAGCATGTGAGGCCAGTTTCCAAGTTGTGGGTCAGACCTCTTGGTTCTTCTCTCTAATAATCTTGGGTATTAGTCTCCCATTCTGTTGCTTTATATTCCACAGATGATTGCGATCTTTTTATGCCTGTCTCTCTTTCTGACTCATTTCATTCAATATGATATTTTCCATGTTGATCCATTTATATGCAAATTTCATGGCTTCATCTTTTCTAATAGCTGCATAGTTTTCCATTGTGTAGATGTACCAAAGTTTCTTTAACCAGTCATTTGTTTTTGGGCAGTCGGGTTTTTTCCAGATCTTGGCTATTGTAAACAGTGCTGCAGTGAACATACAAATGCAGATGTCATTTCTACTACACCTTTTTACCTCTCCAGGATATATTCCAAGGAGTGGTATTGCTGGGTCAAAGAGAGGTCAATTTCTAATTTTTTGAAAAGCGTCCATATTGTTTTCCAAAAGGGCTGAACCAGTAGGCATTCCACCAGCAGTGAAGGAGAGTTCCTTTCTCCCCACATGCACGCCAACAGTGGTTGCTTTTATTCTTTTGGATGTGGGTCAGTCTCTGTGGTGTGAGATGATATCTCATTGTTGCCTTGATCTGCAACTCCCTGATGATTAGTGATGTAGAGCATTTTACCATGTGCCTTTTAGCCATTCGGATTTCTTCTTTGAGAAAGATTCTGTTCATTTCATCACCCATTTTTTGATGGGGTTGGATGTTTTCTTCTTGTGGAGTTCAACCAGTGCCTTGTATATCCTTGATGTCAATCCCTTATCAGATGGCTAATTGGTGAATATCCTTTCCCTTTCTGTAGACTGTCTTTGTATGTTGGTCACTGTTTTGTTTCAGGTACAGAAGTCTCTTAGTTTAAGATAGTCCCATTTGTTTATCTCCGTTTTCACTTGCTTGGCCCGTGTCGTGTCATCTTTGAAGGTACGGTTAGCTTCAATGTTGTGGAGGGTTTTGCTGACCTTATTTTCAGTGTACCTTAAGGATTCTGGTCTGATATTGAGGTCCTTAATCCATTTTGATCTGACTTTTGTACATGTTGTAAGGTGGAGATCTGAGCCATTCTTTTTTTGCATTTAGCTATCCAGTTTTGCCAGTCTAATTTGTTAAAGAGGGTTCCCTTGCTCCACTTCACATATCTTGCTCTTTTATTAAAGTTTAGCTGATCATATATTGGGGGGGGGAGTGTTGTCAGAATATTCGACCCTGTTTCATTGGTCTGTGGCTCTGCCTTTGTTCCAGTACCATGCTCTTTTAATTATTACCACTTTGTAGAAGAGTTTGTGGTTGGGGTGATTGATTCCCTCCATTTGCTTTTTCCCAAGAATTGCTTTAGCTATTCTTGGGGGCTTATTGTTCCATATGAATTGCAGGAGTGTTTGCTCCATTTGTTTGAAAAATGTCATGGGTATCCTTATAGAGATCAAATTGAATTTGTACAATGCTTTGGGGTATATTGACATTTTGAAAATGTTAATTCTTCCAGTCTATGAGCAGGGGATATATTTCCATTTCCCTATGTCCTCTTTTATTACCTAGGTAGTGTTTTGTAGTTGTCTTTGTACAAGTCTTTTACCTCCTTAGTTAAGCTGTGTCTGAGGTACTTGATTTTTTGAGGCACGATTGTGAACGGGATTCCTTTTTTCGTGTCCTTTTTCTCTCTCATTATTTGTGTGTAGGAAAGCCATGGACTTTTGGATATTGATTTTATATCCTGCAATTTTACTATACAAGTCTATTGTTTCTAGGAGTATCTTGGTATAGGTTTTAGGGTTCTCTAAGTATAGTATCATATCATCTGTAAGTAGTGAGAGCTTGATTTCTTCCTTTCCTATCTGAATGCTCTTAATATATTTTTCTTGCCTAACCACTATTGCAAGTAATTCCGGTACTATATTGAACAGAGTGGTCATTCTTGTCTTGTCCCTGATCTGAGAGGGAAGGCTCTTAGTTTTTCCCCATTGAGGATGATGCTTGCCATAGGCTTGTGGTAGATGTCTTTGATTTTATTGAGAAAAGTCCCTTCTATACCCATTGTAGCAAGAGTTTTCATCATAAACGGGTGCTGGGCCTTGTCAAATGCTTTATCTGCAGCTATTCATATGATTATATGTTTTTTGTCTTTTCTTTTGTTGATATGATGGATTATGTTGATTGATTTCCAGATGTTAAGCCATCCTTGCATTCCCCGGATGAATCACACTTGATCTTGATGTATGATCTTTTTGATGAGTTGTTGAATTCTATTTGCTAATATTTTGTTGAGGATCTTTGCATCTATGTTCATCAGGGATATCGGCCTGTAGTTTTCGTTTTTTTGTGGTGTCTTTGGTGCTTTTGGTATTAGGGAGATATGTGGGGTCCCTGGTTCCGTTCACTGACCTGCTGGAGGAAGCAAATTGGGTGAGGCGCTGGAGGGTGGCGAATTGGCTGATCAGGTGGCACTCAGGGAGGGTGGGTGCTCGGGGTCCAAAGGGAATATGGGGGTGCAGGTGCAGGGGAAATGCCACTTGGAGCCTGTTCACTGATCTGCTGGAGGGAGCAAACTGGATGCAGCACTGGAGGGCGGCAAAGGAGCTTCCCTGAGCTTCTGATTTAAGTAGTGCAGGCAGATGGGTGGGGGAACCCTAGTAAGGTACTTTAGGAAAACAATAAAGTTTGAGATATTGCCTAACCCTGAAATAACCCAAAGGCAAGAATCTCACATCTTTTTGGCATGCAAATCCTGAACTTCAGGAGGAAGAAGCTGAGGCTCCACCCAGAGAAGATTGGCCCTTTCCATATGGAGAAGCTGTAGAGGACTCTGAGATTATAACCTTCCACACAGCATAAGACTTTCCCCATGACAATGCCCAGATTAATTTCTGTTTGCAAAAAACTCCAGGAATAAGATAGATTTTAAGGTCTTGTAGAAAATCATCTCCCTAAAGCCACTGGATGCTTGCTCTTCAATCTTTTGTTTTCTTTGAACATGTTTCTAGATTGCTGTTTTTTTTTAATCTAAACGCTGGACTCTCCCAGTGGACAGTTGCACAATGAAATAAACCACATCATATTTAATTGAAGGTTTTGCCTGACCGATGTCGCTGTCCTCCCAAAATTCCAAATGGGATCAGACCACCGTCTCCTTCGTGCAAAATTCTACTTCAAAGATTGGGGAGAAAAGTCTGCAAAATTTAAGTCTAAGAAGGCAACTCCCAGAATGACCACCAACTGGGAGCTCTTTGGCACTATTGCAGCAATGTGGGAAGATGCCGTCCTTGGCAACATCGACAAGGAATATGATAGACCGGTTCAGCACCTCCATGTCTGTGCGAATAATGCCAAGAGTGAGAAAGTCACAAACAGACTCCTGTCTTCAAAAACTCTTGAACTCATTCGCTAATGTGGTTTGGCGCGAGCCTCAGGCAATCACAAGCTAACATCCGAGCCCACAAAGCTGTGCAGAGATAAGATAAAGGAAGACCTCAAAGAGAGAAGAGCAGCAGTGTTGGCCAGTGCAGCAGAAGCTGGGAAAAGTATTCACAATGCTTGCCTATCCTTCACCAACTACAAGACCAAGATGAATGCCCTCTGATGTCCCAATGGATCGATCACATCCTCCAGAAAGGCAATGGAGAAAATTATTAACGACTTCTACTCAGATCTCTTTGACAGCCATGTCCACCTGCCCACATACCAAATTCCACAGCATGGATATGTCATTTCCAACATTCTCCCTTCTAAAATCCGACACGCCATTTTGCTGGTAAAGACACGTACAGCACCTGTTCCGGACAAGGTCAGACCCGAACACCTGAAGAATCTGCCACCAGTACTCATCAATGAACTGGCTCGAATGTCTGAATGCAAGGTTCCGTTCCAGTGGAAAACCGGTAGGACCGTTCTGTTGTACAAGAAGGGAGACATCCATGGCATCGGCAACTATCGCCCAATCTGCCTGCTGTCTATCGTCTACAATTTGTTCACTCGTGTCATCCTGAATAGAATAGGCAGAACACTAGATGAAGGACAATCATGCGAGCAAGTCGGGTTCCGAAGGGGATTCAGCACGATAGGCCATACCCACACAGTGACCTAACTTATTGAAGTTTCAAGAGAGTTCAAGATGCAGCTCTGTCTAACGTTCATCGACTTAAAGAAGGCCTTCTATTCTGTTGAGACTGAGGCGGTCATTGAAGCCCTAGCCAAACAGGGCGTTCAAACTCAGTATATCAAAATTCTCCGGGAGCCGTATTTTGGATTCACCACCAGGATCTCACCATTTTACACAGAAGTGATCATTGATATAAAGAGAGGGGTGAGGCAGGGGGATACCATTTCACCAAAACTCTTCAGAGCCGCCCTCGAGAACATCATGCGACCACTGGAATGGGAAGGAATGGGAGTGAAGATAGATGGTCGGCAATTACACCACCTCCACGTCGCTGATGACATCATTCTCATAACACCAAACATTAGCCAAGCAGCACAAATGCTGACCGACTTCGACCATGAGTGTGGAAAGGTCGGATTGCAGCTGAATCTTAACAAGACAATATTCATGAAAAAGGAAGTGGTCCCTGAAGCTCCATTTGCTCTCAATGGAACGAACATCTCTGAATGCAGCAGCTATGTGTACCTGGGTCGAGAAATCAACATGAGGAATGACTTGGTGCCAGAACTGCGCAGGAGGAAGAGAGCAGTGTGGAATGCATTCAAGAGCGTCGAAGAGGTGGTTAAGAGAACGAAGAAACTCCGAGTCCAGGCACATCTTTTCGATTCCACCGTTCTTCCTGCACTAACATATGCCTCAGAGACCTGGGACCTATGCAAACAGGATGAGAATGCTATTAGGGTATCCCAAAGAGGAATCGAAAGAGCTATGAATATCATGTCTCACTCAAGTGAGAGAAGGAATCCGGAGTTCTGACCTCCATCGACAGTCAAAAATTAGGGATGCTGTCTCATTTGCCAAGGCATCAAAAATCAGATTGCAGGTCATATAATGCGATTCAGAGACGCCTGCTGGATTAGAGCTGTTACCGACTGGATTCCACGGGACGTCAGAAGACCTCGTGGCCACCTACCAACTAGATGGTCAGATTTCTTCGTCAAATCCCTGAATGAACGATTTGAGACTCTTCCTGTTCCTGGAGCAAGCAGATATCATTGGGCTGCACTAGCATGCGACAGGGATAGATAGAGACGTTACTGGCACCCATTTGAGCAAATCGAAGATCAACAAAACTACAAGTATACAAGTGATTTAATTGGGGGGATGGTTGCTGTCTTTTTGCTTGTTCACTTGCTCTCAAACACATTTTATAACTTGAACTCGTGTTCTTCTATAACCTACCCCTCCATCACATCTTTCTGAATAAGTTTTCTTTAAGCTCTGACAGTATAGTGAGTAGGTGCTTGCTCTGCAGCCTATTGGTCTGGGTTCAGTCCAGATATTTCCCAGGCCCACCAGGAGTGATCTCTGAGTGCACAGCCAGGAGTACACTCTAAGCACTGCCAGATGTGGCCCCCAAACAAAAACAACTACATTGCTTCACTATTTCTCCTCCTCCTGAAATTCTTTTCTATGAGAGAAGTCAAAGAACCCAGAAAGCCAGTGCTGAGACTAGAACTGACTTTTATTTCCTGCAAAAAGCAACTCCTTGCTCCAGCCTGAGTCCACAGCTCCCTGAGTAATTGAGTGGCAGACATCTTCTCTCACTAGGTCAAACAAATGGACTATAGATGAAGCTTGACAGCTGCCTCCTGGAGCAACTGGGAACAGGAACATCTGTGACATGTAGGTGTCTGAAGCAGAACTTTCCTTTCCTGACCCAAGTCAG
This sequence comes from Sorex araneus, assembly GCF_027595985.1. NCBI lineage: Eukaryota > Metazoa > Chordata > Mammalia > Eulipotyphla > Soricidae > Sorex > Sorex araneus. The sequence continues at coordinate 168,197,258 of NC_073302.1, forward strand.
CATTTATAAACCAAGTCCAAGGGTTTGCCATCTCTAACACTATTGTCTTGTTTTGTTTTTGCTCAATATATACCATCACCGTTGGCCCCAGAGTGTAGGGAAGAAAAGGAAAGAGAGTGGAAAGAGAGGGGGAGAGGAGATAGATGAGAAGCAAAGAAATAGAGCAGAGGTGGGGCAGAGGTCAAGTGGATTCTGGTACATGGCGGTTTTAAGGAATGATAAAGCTAAATATCCAAACCACAGAGTCAACAACACTGAAGTTATGAGAACCAAACTTTAACAACCAAACTTCAAAAAGTCCCTGTCAAAAGGGCAGCTGGGTTAGAAGACCTCTCAGATCATAGTCTTTAGGATCAGCGGGTCCGTTTCGCACGAGGCAGCTCCGGATCTTATCTGGGAGGAGGGTGTGCTGGTAACGCCCCCCTCCCATGATTGCCTATGAGACACATCACTGCAAAATTCATACCTCTGGGTTGGGAGTCTTAGGAGGTGGCTCTCGACATGTAGATGTTTCCGCTGCCACCAATTTCCGAGCAGCAAAACAGGGTAGAGAGGGAAAAACCCTCCCCAGGCGGCAGGGGGTTGTAGCACAGCTCACAGTCTAGATGCATTTTTGGCACCCAGAGCGTCTTCTTACAGAAATGCATCTAGACTGTGAACTGAGCTAAAATATCAGAAATCCAAAACAGCGCGACTCATAGCGAGCTCATAGAGTCTTCATTCTCAGCAATGAAAATAAATGATTAAATGATGCCTTTTCAGCAGGCCTGATTGTTGGGGGGAAATTCCAGACAATAATAGTGAGTTCTCTATTGAATGTATTCAAAGTATAGAGAGAATAAAGTGAAGATCATTAGCTACTTAGGTGGGGGGCGGTGGGAGGGGGGTATATTGGGGTTCTTGGTGGTGGAACATGTGCACTGGTAAAGGGATGGGGGTTTAATCATTATAGGACTCAGACTTAAACCTGAAAGCTTTGTATTTTTTTCACAGTAATTCAATAAAATAAAAACTAAATAAATAAATAAATAAATTTTAAAAAGGCAGCTGGGGTAGGGTTGGGGGATAAGAAATATAGCCTGGGAACTTTGGTGGAAGAAAGTTGACAATGGTGGTGGGATTGGTGCTGCAATACTGTATATCTAAAAATCAATTATGAGTAACTTGTAAATACAGTACTTCAGAAAAAGGTACCACTTAGTTCCATCCAAGCTGCATCTAGCTGCAAAATTTTATCTTCTCTTATAGCTGCCTAGCCTTGCATTATTTATATGTACCACAGTTTCTTCATCCATTTGTCTCTCATGGATGAGGGTGCTGTTTCCACTTCACTCCTGTTCACAAAATCAGACCTATGACTCTACTGATGAATGGCAGACATGGATGACTTTTGAGAATTTTGTAAATTATTGCAAGATTGAATTGGTGCTCTGACTCTGATTTGTGTGCATCTAAATGGCAGTGGGTGATTTGTGCACCAGGGCCCAGGAACTGCTATAACACCAACTTCTAAGTGGCTGAAGATCTGCGCCCATATTTACAGTGGCTGCTGTCCTTCACATGAAGTGATGTGGCTTTCCAAGGAATGAACATTACTCTGCTAGGGAGGTGCCTTGCCTCTGGGCTACCTGTTACCCTGAGGGGGTGGAGGGAGGACTCTGGGATGTTGCAACATGTCTGTGCTGGATGCCACATGACCTCAGTCTCTTTCTGAAGCAATGGGAACGGGTACAGGAAGGAACCATTCTGCACCTTTTGTGCTTGAGCATGCCTGTTTTAGGCTGGAGATTAAGACTAGTATGCCCGCTTTCCTAGAACTTCCTTTGATTCTGTGCCTAGTCTGCAAGTCTGTTAGTTTAAAAGAAAGCTCAACCCGGAAGAGTGTGTCTAAGGTCGTGAGCCTCTCTGGATGAGCTGTGGCACAACTGCAGCTTGGTGGAGTTGATACTGCAACCCTGCTAGGTGGGATTCATCTCGGGACCTGAATCTGGTGAGACAGGACAGCCTCAGCTCAGAAAGTAAATTTGTTGGGGAGGAGTACAGAGTGCAACTCTGTTAGGGTTAGGTCCCTTCAGAAAGACTTCTCCATGCTCACACTGGGACCCGCAGCACTGTGTTGGACCCTAGAGCTCGAGTCTGTTTACCATGAAACGAGTACTGGAATAAAACTGATATTTTGTAAGTCTCTTGCGTTCAAGCCTCCTTCTGCCCTGGGTTGGTATTTTTCTGTCTGATACCAGCCTGTCTGACTTGGCTTGTTCTCTCTAAGTCTGCTTATCACCTCCCTCCACCCAGAATGAAGCTCTGGACTTGTCTGCTATAATGTTTGCATTAGCTTTGGAAGCTGTTAATTAACTATTCTAGAATTAAAATGTAGCCTAGGGCCACAGGAGAGGGCAAATTGAATAACTTCATTCGTGGTAATGAATTGTTGGTTAGATACAGAAATTAAGAAATAATTTTCCACATTATGTTTACTAACTTTGTGAGAACTATCAATATCATTAGAAGACTTGACTATGTAAAGACAATCAAGTATTATGTTTAACTTATCTTTTTGTCCGTATGCATTTTTGTCACAGCTGAGAAAATTTTATTCATTTTTCTCATTCCATGAATGTTGAGTGCTTGATAGTGCCAAACCTCTCTTTTGATGAGAGATGAAATACTAGTAAATATGATTGATTTACATGTGACTTTATATTAGTATCTTTGGATTTAATATGGACTTTAAGGTGACATTGTTTGAAAATTTAACTTTACCTAATCTCTTTTCTATCTTGAGTTATTTTGTCTTGTTTCCCATCTATTTGCTTTTTATCAGGGCAGAATTTTGTATACATTTTATTTAATGTGTTTTGTACTTAGTCTCCTGAAGTTATGATAACACTTCTTCTCATTATTATATTCTGTATGTAACATACTATCATAGACATTGTAAAAGATATAAAATTTAATTATTGCTATTACCTCTGATAACTGCTTATTTTCTGTTCTGGACTTCAAAACAGATTTCTTTATTGAAGAACCATCTCAAATGATAAGTACAAATCTGATTTTATAACAGTATTATGGTTTTTGCTATAAATTTTAGAGAGGTAATACAGGCACAGAGTTTTGCAGGGTCTGCTTGCCTTCTAGACTATGTGGACTTTAGTTGAATTCTTGCAGATACTTTTAGCATAAATAGTTATTTTGCTTTATTTAGTACAAAATAAGAAAAACAGAGATATGTAGAGAAAATGGAGTAGATCAACTCTTCTCACATTAAGAAAGATTGTGAAGTTCAGCAAAAAGAAAACAGTAATTTTAGTCTGAAATTTGTCTCAAATTGGACAGTATTTGCTGCTCCCAGTTGAGTTAACTTCAGCATAGTCCAAATTTTACAGTGCTGTAAAGAAATACTGTTTTGGCATATCATATCAAATATCGAATATCAAACAACAATGAGCCTCATTCACCCGACACCAAAAGAGTTCCCAATATGGCAGCATTAAGAAGGAAGAGCAAGGAAAGACTGTTAAAATCTCAGGGACAAACTATACTGCCAAAAAGAAGAAGGACTCAAATGACTGTAATTTCAACGCATGTATGCTGGCATCGGAAGCATCCATCGAGGACCCGATGGTGCAAGCACAGAAGATCAAGTATGACATCATTAGTCTGACCAAAACAAGAAGGCATCATTCACATCACGCCATTTTCGACACAGAAGAAGAACTTTTACTTGGAACATGAAAGAACAAAGGTGTTGGTAGCATCAGTGTCCTTGTGAACACGATTCATTCGAATGCCTTACAGCCCGAATTGGGTGATTATGCTTGAATAGATGTGGCTCACTGCCGGCAGTTTCTATCTTCATTGTCTATGCACCAACATCCAACCACGATGAAGAAGAAATTGAGAAGTTCTACATGGAGCTGGAGAAGTTCCATAAAGAAGACCACACCTTCTACAAGATCATTGTCAGTGATTTTAATGCCAAGATAGGATAGAAGAACTCCACATTGGGTTCCATGGCCTAGAATGGAACGAACAGGGCGAGAGACTATGTTCATCATGTTGACCAAGACCATCCATGGTAACTCACAGTTCCAAAAGACCGAATCTAAACATTGGACATGGAGTTTTCGGTGGACAGTTCCACAATGAAATTGACCACATCATATTCAATCGAAGGTTTTGCCTGACTGATGTCACTGTTGTCCCAAAGTTCAAAACGGGATTGGACCACCATCTCCTTCATGCAAAATTTTACTTCATGGATTGGGGAGGAAGGTCTGCAAAGTTTAAATTTAAGAAGACAACTCCCAGAATGACCACCAACTGGGAGCTCTTCAGCACTATTGTGGCAACATGGGAAGATGCTGTCTTTGACAACATAGATAAGGAATATGATTGGCTGGTTCAGCACCTCCATGACTGCTCGAAGAATGTCTAGAGTAGGTAAGTCACAAAGAGATGGCTGTTTTCAGAAACTCTTGAGCTCATTCACCAATGTGGTTTGGCACGAGCCTCGGGCAATGAGAAGCTAACATCTGGCTTGCAAATCTGTGCATAGAAGCGATAAAGGAAGACTTCAAAGAGAGAAGAGCAGCATTGTTGGCCAATGTGGCAAAAGTTGGGAAAAGTATTCGCAACACTCATCTGTCCTTTGCCAACTACAAGACCAAGATGACTGCTCTCTGATGTCCTGATGGATCTATCACATCTTCCAGAAGGGCAATGGAGAGGATTATTCATGACTTCTACTCGGATCACTTAGACAGCCACGTCCACAAGTCCACATACCAAGTTCTGCAGGATGGATATGTCATTCCCAACATCCTCCCTTCTGAAATCTGACATGCTATTTTGTCGGTAAAGACGCATACAGCACCTGGTCCAGACAAGATCAGACCCAAATACTTGAAGAATCTGCTGCCATTACTCGTCAATACACTGGCTCAGCTCTTCACACACTACCTGTCCATATGCAAGGTTCCATCCCAGTGGAAAACCAGCAGAACTGTTCTCTTGTACAAGTAGGGAGACATCCATGACATCAGCAACTATCGCCCAATCTGCCTGTTGTCCGTACTCTACAAGTTGTTCACTTGAGTCATTCTGAATAGAATAGGCAGAACACTAGATGAAGGACAACCATGCAAGAAAGCTGGGTTTCAAAAAGGATTTAGCACCACCGACCATATCCACACAGTGACCAAGCTCATTGAATTTTCGTGAAAGTTCAAGATGCTGCTCTGTCTATCATTCATCGATTTGAAGAATGCCTTTGATTCTGTCAAGACTGAAGTAGTCATTGAAGCCCTAGTCAAACAGGGCATACAAACTCAGTACATCAAGATCCTCGTGTTGTATTACGGATTCACCACCAGGATCTCACCATTCTACAAGGAAGTGATTATTGACATAAAGAGAGGTGTTCAGCAGGATGATACCATTTCACTGAAACTCTTCAGAGCCACCCTCGAGAACGTCATTCGATGACTGGAATGGGAAGTAAAGATAAATCGTTGGCAACTACACCACCTCCACTTCGCTGATGACATCATTCTAATTACACCAAACATTAGCCAAGCGGCACAAGGGCTGGCTGACTTTGACCATGAGTTAGGAAAGGTTGGACTGAATCTGAATCTCACCAAAACAATGTTCATGAAAAACGAACTAGTCCCTGATGTTCCATTTTCTCTCAACCTAATGAACATCTCCTAATGCAGCAGCCATATGTACCTGGGTCAGGAACTCAACATGAGTAACAATTTGACACCAAAACTGTGCAGAGAGAAAAGAGCAGAGTGGAACATCAAGAGAGTCAAGAAGTGGTTAAGAGGACGAAGAACCTCCAGCTCTAGGCACATATTTTTGACTTTACCATTCTTCCTCAGAGACCTGGGCACCTATGAAAACAGGATGAGAATGCTATTTGGCTATCCCAAAGAGGAATCAAAAGAGCTATGCTTGGAGTTTCAGTTTTCACTCAAGTGAGAGAAGGAATCCAGAGTTCTGACCTCCATCGATGATCACGAATCAGGGACACCGTCTCGCTGGCCAAAACGTCAAAAACCAATGGGCCTGACATGTAATGCAATTTAGAGACAACCGCTGTATTACAGCTGTTACAGACTGGATTCCACAGTACATCAAAGGTTCTCGTGGCTGCCCCCTTAAGAGATGGTCAGACTTCTTGTCAAAATCCTGAAATAATGGTTTGAGGCTCTTTGTGTTCCTGGAGCGAGCAGATACCATTGGGCTACACTAGCACATAACAGGGACAAATGGAGACATTACTGGCGCCTGCTCGAGCAAATTGAAGATCAACAGGATGACAAGTGATGACAAGTGATACAAGTGTAAAGAAATGTGTGTGTGAAAGAGTGAGAGAAAGAGAGAGAATTTCTTCTCCCTACAAATTCATAACAAGTTTCTTGCTTCCTTTAGTATTCATAACTTTAGTAAAATTTTTAAGTTCTACAATTGTAGTATTTTTTCATTGAAATATGATTCACATACTAAGACATTCATCTTTTCAATGCACAGTTCACTGTTTTTTAGCATTTTTATAGATTTGTTATCACAACTATAAGATTCTAGAATTTTTTGTCACTACAAAAAGAAATCATGGACCCATTAGCATTCCTTTCAACCCTTTTGGAGTTGTTTTTAAAATGTTATTTTTTAAGTAGTAATAGTGTTATTGACTTATAATTGTAGTACTGATACACTACGCCTACCACCAAACAACAAGATTTCTCTGCCATAACCCCAAAGATCGCTCTCATGATCGTATGTTTTACTTTTTTTTAATCATAAACTCTTAGTTTATGTTATTTGCTAATATTTTCATCCACTCTGGATTGTCCTTTCACCTTTCCTTAATGGAGAGTTCCTGCCATGTAGAAGGTCAATTGACATGTGTAGACAACTCAGTATTTGACTTCAGTTCTGTTGGGGGAAACAGGACCACAAAGGGAGTAGTTTGGGGGTTCACTGGGGCTACATCCAAAAGTTCTTGGGAAATCCAACCATTTCCTAAAATAAACTCAGGGCCTGACTCCTTAGCCATCTATTTAGTACTCCTTTTCACTTACTTACTATCAAACTCTGAAACATGAGACTTTAAAAATTTGATTGAGTTCTATTTATTTATTTTAATTTACTTTGATATTGATACCATGCTCAAGAATACAGTACCTGATTCAAGACTACAAACAATTATATTGATTTTTTTGAGTGTTTTATAGTTTTGGGGACTGGAGCGATAGCACAGCAGGTAGAGCATTTGCCTTGCATGCGGCTGAGCCAGGTTCGATTCCTCCATCCCTCTCAAAGAGCCTGGCTATAAAGGATATCCCACCCTCACAACAGAGCCTGGTAAGATACTTGTGGGGTATTCTGATATGCCAAATACAGTAACAACAAGTCTCACAATGGAGACGTTGCTGGTGCCCGCTCGAGCAAATTGGTGAACAGCCGGACAACAGTGCAACAGTGCTTATAGTTTTTGCTATTATATTTAGATATGATCCATTTTGAGTTATTTTTTACCTACGTGAAAATTTAATTCTTAGTTGGGGCCTGAGCAGGTACAGTGCTTGCCTTGAATGTGGCCTTCCACCAATACCACATGTAGTCCCCTGAACCCGTCCAGGAATGATCCCTGAACATAGTGCTAGGAGTAAATTTTGAGCACCACTGAGTGGGCTCCCCCAAACAAACAAAAGCACAAAAGCAAACAAACAACAAAAAAATATAAACAATGAAACTTTCTTTTGTGTTTCCCTATGAATTTTGGAATCAGTCTGTCAATTTTGAAAAAGAAAGTAATCTAGAATTTTGATGATATTCTGCTGAATAGGTAAATAAATTTAGAGAATATTTCTACTTGGATAAATATTTTATTCTATGAACATGTGACACATTTTTGTTTATTTAGGTCTTTTTTTCAATAAAGTTTTATCGTTTTCTTGTCTAAGTCTTGAATTTCTTTGGTTCAATTTGAAACTAAGCATAATTATACCATTGCAAACTGAAATATTTTCTCATTACTAGTGTAAAGAAATACAATAAAGGTTTGAATAATGGTTGTGTGTCTGTAACATTACTGAACTTGTTATATTTTACAGTTATGTAGTGGATTTCTTTTAATTACCTATTTGTAAAATCATTGCCCTTGAAAATAGAGATGAAACAGATTACTTTAGTCTGAAGGACTGGATAAATAAAGCGAGTTATGTTCTCATGATTCAATAAACCATCCTAGTAGTGTGATCAACCAACTCTAGTAGTTTTATAGCAAATCACAGAAAAATTGTTTTATGTCGATAATAAACTATTTTTTGTGGAGAAAGGAACCGCACCTGGTAGTCCTGTTCTCTTTCTTTGGCTCCAGTAAACTCTTACACTAACCTTCCCAGCTATGAAAGTCAACATGCTCTTAGTATACATTCAGTTCTGAAGAAATATTGCCTTTATGACTTGACTCTCTTAATCATAAGGGTACACATGCTATTTTCTCTTAGCAAGTATATTTTTCTGCTTGCATTATGCTGTATTAAACATGTTCCTATATATTTAATTACTGTAGTGAAGGAAGACAAAGGTGAACTATCAAGACAGGTAATACTTTCCCAGGAAATTATGTGCGGTGCAGTATTTGAAAATTTATGCATGTAAGTAAAGACTTTTTGCTCTATCGAAAGAATGAAAACTTCTTCTTTTGGACTGGAAAGTATTAGAATATGAGTATTAAATGTTCTTAATCTCATTCTTCCAGGCATTATACTGTTGTCAGCTGTCAGCTTCCCCGGTTCCCCTACAAAGCCCTTGACTTTGCTATAAGATTATTTTATCTTAGGCTGTGTTTCATCTTCTACATAATTCAGTCATACTTATATCCAGACTCAGCTATATTTATTTATTTATTTATTTATTTTGCTTTTTGGGTCACACTCGGCGATGCACAGGGGTTACTCCTGGCTCATGTACTCAAGAATCACTCTTGTCGGTGCTCGGGGGAACACACAGGGTGCTGGGAATCGAACCCAGGTCAGCTGCTTGCAAGGCAAACTCCCTACCTGCTGTGCTACCACTACTCCAACCCCTCAACTTATTTTCTAATGTGTTTCTTTTCCCCCATGATTATGGAGTAATATCATCTATATTTTTCAGAACAAGTTCAGTTACTGAGAATTAAAAATCACAAAAATGAAAAAGCTTTTGTCAAGGCTCCATACTTTTCAGATTACTTAATAAGGTAACAATTTATAATCATCTATTTTGCTTCTCCATAACCTCTATTATCACCAAAAAGTATCATGTCGCTTCAGGTACTACTTGAGACAGTTTGGGTTTCCTAGAAAACTGAGCATAGGATAAAATCTAAGTGTTAATTCCTTACTGTGAAATGTGATGCAAGACATTAAAATTAAGGCAAAAATGTGCAGAGGTGGGATAAGCGAGACAAACATGATGAATTAGTTTTGATGTAGCAACAATTTCACAAGACATTAAGAAACAAAACAAATTGTTAGCATGCTTTGAATAGGTGGTATTTAGCTATATATCAGGATAAATCATAAAAGAGATGAATAAAAAAATAAAATGGTCTTATGCGTCTTCCCTGCTTCTTTTCCACTGTTGATCAACATTTTGTGGGTGGGTGTGAAAGTTCAACAACTTTAGACTTCCAAGTAATGTCAAATATTCCTTTTAGCACAACTGATAATTATCCATACTTGACTTTTAAATAGTTGGTTGTTTATTATCTAAAAATATCTAAAAATTTTCTGTGTTAAAAACCATGTGTTAATTGAACATAGTATACAATAAACAACTAACAAAGACTATCACAACTAATAAAATATAACCTATATTATGTTTATTCAGTGAGTATCTGAAAATATATTCTTCAAATATATATATGTACATACCTATATATGCACATATATATTGTGTATGTATATATTTGGGGGGCAGTCACACCCAGCTTTTCTCAGTGCTCACTCTTGACTCCGTGCTCAGGGATCACTCCTGGTGGGCCTGAGGGGCCAGATGGTCTGTGGGAATTTAACTCAGATCTACCAGGTGCAAGGCCAGCATTTTACCAGATGTACTATCTTCTCAATCCTTATGTTTTTTAACACAACAATAATCTAGAACACCCAGGTGTCAAATGACATGTAGGGTGCAAAATAATATGACTAAATTTTTTAGACTAATGATTAGTTCTTTAACTCAGTTTGCAGAGAATAAAATATATATAAATTTACTTGCTCTTTTTATAATTTCTCATATTTGATGGTTAAAAATAAACATAGATGAGCAAAAGGACTTACACTAACCTTGACATGGCCTGTGGCATTGTATCATACATATGAATATAAACTGTCATATGTGAAACACTCATGTGTGAAATACATGAGTTAAACAGCTGACCTAAAAGGTAAGTTCCAAAACCCGTCATGTAAATTAAAAACATCTTTTTGAGGTAAGCATTGCTAATATTCTCAATAAAACTCTACTCTTAAAATCTCCACGCTTTTTATTTATGAGCGATAGCACAGCGGTAGGGCGTTTGCCTTGCATGCGGCTGACCCGGGTTTGATTCCTCCACCCCTCTCGGAGAGCCCAGCAAGCTACTGAGAGTATCCCGCCCACACAGCAGAGCCTGCAAGCTTTTTTTATGCAAAAACAGTAACAAGTCTCACAATGGAGATGTTGCTGGTGCCCACTCGAGCAAATTGGTGAGCAACGGGATGACAGTGACAGTGACAGTAATAATCTTTAGGATTATATAAAATTTACTGTACATAAAGTGTCTGTGTGTAAGTTAATGCTAACTTCACTTTACCATCATATTTTTTTCTTTCTCTTTAGAGTTTTATTGTTGTACATTTCTCTGACGATTACAATTCTGTAATGATTTATTAATATTTACTACCTAACTCAATGTTTTATTCTTGTTCATTCTCAACATTTCTTGTAGAGTAGATCTGGTGGTTAATATTAGTAGATGAGTATTTTAATAGTAAACCCTATTAAATTTTTTACGTATGATAAAAAGTATTTCTCTATCATATTTGAATGACAGTTTTGAAGGTTAAAGTATTCTTGACTGTCAGGTTTTTTTTTAATCTTTTATCAACGCGAATGAATATTTAATTTCAGTCTCTCTGAACCTGAAGCGTTTTCAATGAGAAGTCTGATAAATTCCTGTTGCCATTGTCTGTGTGTGCCACTTTAACCCCAATTACCAGCCTCTAATATTTTTTCTTTATCATTGACTAGATAATTTGTCAATGTTGTGTCTTGGTACCTAAAAAGGTGGGTGGTCTCTTAGCTTTCTAGACATCTGTGATTAGTTATTGTCTTCCTAATAGAGAAGGAAATATCTCTGCTACTCTTTGGATATGATATCCTCTCCCTTCTTTTTTGCTATTTATTCTAAAATTCCCCTATCCTAAATTATTTCTCTTTGAATGCAGGCTGATATTTCTTGTAATGTTTCTTAATTTTCCTGACTTGTTTACTCTCTTCTTTCATTTTGTGTTTATTCTTCATTTTATAATCCTTATTTTTTTAAAAAAATATTTTATAAAGTAGTTCACAATATTTGATTACATTTAATACTCAAACACCAATTGCATCACCATTACACCTTTCCACCACTATATTTTGGGTATTTCCATCCAGAACCCCAATCCCTGCCCTAAAGCAGAACTAAAACAATATAATATTTCCCTTTAAGGTTGGTTGCCTCCTATTTTGAATCCATCAAATGCGGTGCTCTTGAAGTATGGGTGGGGTGTGTCCTATGAAGTGTCCTGTGGTCCAAGAAAACATTCACTTGTGGGTGAGGCTTTACCCAAGCCTGTGGAGAGAGGCTGGGGGCATGGCAGTGGCTGGGTTCTGGAGGTTTTCAGCTACTGGGACTGGGTCCCTTGGGGCAGGGAGGGGACTCCCCCAGCCTCCCTCTGAGGTGGCCCGAGTGAAACAGCCTGCCACCAGTCAAGCAGCATGGTTATGGTGAGCATCACTTCGCTCCCTTCTGGGATAGAAGGACATGTGATCTGGATGGTGGCCAATGCCGAGAGTATTTGGTGCCAGCCAGGGTTGGCCTATGGACGTGACAGGATATCTGTTACTACTCCCGTTGAATCCAGAATTCTCAGTCACAAAGTCCTGCATCATTTTATAATCTTTCATTTGTATGAAGGAGTCTGTTATACTTTCCATGGTATACTGAATTTCATTTAATATGCAGTTCTTAATTAGAAAATAGTTTGCAAGTTTTTGATATCTTTAATTTCCTGGGAAAATTTTTTTGGTCTCACTGCTATATTTTGAGAACTTGGATTCCTTCACCATATTTGAGATATTCTAACTTCAGTAAGTTTTATTAGAAAGGCTCTTATCATTTTGTAAGTTTTATTAGAATGGGCTCCTTTACTTTTGTCCTTTTGCCTTGATTTCTATTTCTGGAAGGCTGTTATTTTTATTTTTATTTGAAAATTAGTTTACACATTATTATCTACTGAATTTGTCTATAACACAGAAGGGTGAGTTTAGCTTCTTTTACTTCTCCTGGAGGTGATACTCTGCTTTTGGTGTTGAAATTCTTTTTAAGACCATGATGGGAGAAGAACTATGAAGACTTGGTGATTGAAGGGAGGCTAAAGGATACAATGCAGGTGCCAGAGCAATAGTGTAGTGGGTACGCTGTTTTTCTTGCATGCAGCTGACCTGAGGCATCCCATATGGACACCTGAGCACCACCAGGAGTAATTCTTAAGTGTAAAACCGTGAGTAATCCTTGAGCATCACTGGGTGTGACCTAAAAAAGCAAAAATAAAAATAATAAAAGAACTAAAACAAAATGAAATAAAATAAAATAAAGGGATTAAATACAGAAAATCTTCATGCTGTCATGACTGAATCCTGTTATGCCCAAAGTCTGTGCTTTAGTAATACACTTTTGTGGAGTGTCATGATCGTTGAACAATTGACTAAGTTCATATAGAGAAGGGACCACCAAGTAAAGGATGCTTGGATGATCTGCTTGGGATGGGAGATGTGTACTGAAAGTAAACTATAGATTAAACATGATGGCCACTTAACACCTGCATTGCGTGCCACAGCACCCTAAAGGAGAGACAGAGTGAAGAGGTGGGGGATGAGGGGGTGGGAAGGATTCTGGGAACATTGGTGGTGGAGAATGGGCACAGGTGGACGGATGGGTACTGAACATTGTATGACTGAAACGTAAGCACGAAAGTTTGTAAATCTGTAAGTGTATCGCATGATGATTCATTAAAAAATAAAAATCAAAAAAAGAAGAGATTATTAATAGTAGGACTACACAAAGCGAGAGCAGCTTTGATTGAGCTTGATTTTAAAACATTTGGAAGGAGACCTCTAGCTGTGTGACTGTTCACTTCTTGAGGTGAAGAATCCCGGTCTCTAGACAGTATATATATATATATATATATATATATATATATATGCTCTTTCTTTTCCAGCATTTTGAATAGTAGATTTCAATTCTGCAAAATCAGTCAAGAAAATAGAATATTTTATACATATATTAGAATATATATCAATTTCTTTAGTAAAACAGAAATGATCACTTTCATAACCAATTAACGGCATAATGTTTTCAGTTGAATCTATAAAAGGACGTTGTATATCTATGATTTGAGCCCTTGTGTCTCCTAAGAAGCTGAAGCCATTACAATGGTACAATGTTTTGAAGCCAGAAATGAGGATCTTACTTCGCCACTTGCTAGGGATAGGGTTATGGGATTTCTGAACCTCAGTCATTTATAATTCATTTATTATAGATAATAAACACCTTCTAAAATAAAAAAAATTAAAATAAAAAGGTGGGCCATGGCAGTACTCATCCAGTCCTAGTGCAACTGGCCTAAAATAACACCAGAGGTTCTTATTTAATTTTTTGCACCAGAACTCAGTTTCTTCCAGCACTGCAGTCATCCACCCTCATTCGGGAAGTAACAGTCTTTGTAGAGTGCTATTTCAGTAGTCATGTTTATTGTCCAGCGAGGTCAGGTCTGCTAAGAGAGTAGTAGTCAGTGTGCACTATGCTACTTCATAGATCCTTCACCAATTGAAGCTCTCTATTCCAATTCGTGCACTTCTCACCCATCGTCATGATGTAGGCAGGCAGGCAGATAGGCAAGGCCCCTTCCCAAGGCAATGGCAAAGATTTCCTGGGAAGAAATAGCCCCAAGGTTGTGAAAGCCTGATGAGACCATCAGTAGTAAACAGGAAAAAACAGGAACTAAGGCCTGACAAGACGCTCCACCTATCTACAGCAACCAGAGAATCTCCTGCAGAAACAAAATACCAGGGAAGGAATTTCAAAGAAGACCATCTCCCAAACCCCCTGGCAACCACCTTAGCAACAGACTTTTACCTAGGTAGAAGCCCCACATGGAGGGAGGTTGGAGAAACCTTATAAAAGCCACCTTTAACAAAGGAAGAGTGAACATATACTGCCCGATCTCATTTGCTGTTTGTACCCATGTGGCCGAGCACATGTGTCGGCCACATCTCTCTTGAGATGTGTACTTTCATGCTTTTATATTTAAAGCTGGTTTGTGTGTAGGGGCTCCCTCTGCCCTTGGAGAAACCCGTGTTCTCTCTTGAGCATATTACTCTCCACTCTCTCCCACTTTCTCTCCCTCCTTTCCTTCAAAAGCTCCAAATAAATACTGTAATTTCACTGCAGTCTGCTTCTGTCTACTCAGTGAACTTACAGTTTTTATTTGGATGTTTCTTGGGCAAATCAGGATGTAAATAAAGTAAACTGCTGAAGGTGTGTATTTGTGCCTGCACACACATGTGTGGGATAGGTATCCCATTTCTGTTGTGATTTGGTGGAGAGATTTGTGATTTCTTTGCATTCACCTTTTAGCTTGTATTATGGAACTAAGTGATTTATTATTATCTTTAATGATGTACATGATATGATTCTGTGCTGTTCAATAACATTTGTTTTTGTTTCTACTTGTATTTTCTTTAGCATTTCATGTACAAAAAGTGTACTGGTGATGAACACTCAACTTTGTTTATATAGAAAATCTTATATGAAAAATCTCATATCTTCTTTATTTAAGAAACATTCTATTATTTGTATGTTCTTTTCTATTTTTTTAATTAAAAAATTCATAATCTATGCTTGTGATAATGATTTCCTGCTGTATTATGAGCCATTTAAAGCAGCGATATATTGACCACCTGCTTATTATTCTTGGTGATCTCTAGGTACCACTGCACTGTAGCACTGCCGTCCCGTTGTTCATCAATTTGCTTGAACAGGCACCAGTAACATCTCCATTGTGAGACTTGTTGTTACTGTTTTTGGCATATTAAATATGCCATGGGTAGCTTGCCAGGCTTTGCCATGCGAGTGGGATACTCTTGGTAACTTGCCGAGCTCTTCGAGAGGGCTGGAGGAATCAAACCTGGGTCGGCCGTGTGCAAGGCAAATGCCCTAGCCATTGTGCTGCCTGGATAGCTCAGCCAGTAGAGCATCAGACTTAATCTAAGGGTCCAGGGTTCAAGTCCCTGTTCAGGTGATCCCTAGGTATCTAAAGTAATCAAGTTCTCATCCACTCTGAGCATTATGTACACTAGTCTACACAAAACTGTTCCTTAGACAACTTGATAAAAAGCTGAAACAGTGGCAAGATCTGCTCACTTCATTTCTCTCTGAGGAGTTTGTTTCAAGCCAATTTTGTCTCTCTTTGTTTTATGTTGGAGTTTCTGGAAGAGCAGAAAGGTATGCAACTCAGTTTTGTCAACAGTAGTTCATAGACTCTGGAATATGTTGGACTGTCTCTGTGTTCTATGTGTTCTATGCAGATATCAATCCCTTGGGCAATCACACACACAGACACACAGACACACAGACACACACACACACACACAAGCTAAAGCACTGCATTTGTATTTCACTTTTTTCTTCTTTCCTCGGGGAAAGTTCACTAAGCTTTTCTGTCCTTTAACTTATGAACCACAGATCCTCTGGAAAAAAAAAAGAAAACATAAACAAAAACAAAAAACGCTAACCACATCCTTTTGTTCCCAGGCTTCTAGATATACCATATAGCAGTTCCCTTCAGATGCTCCAAAACCCAGAGGTAAAATACAGTCTTACAGGCATCCCTCAATCCTGAGAGTAAAACATTGGAGGTATGGTTCAATCTTCTCTTCTTTTCCCAAGGTGACTAGAGTCTCAACCCAGTTATTTTTTTTTAATTTTTTATAGTCTTACAAGACTTCAGACTGATACATTTATTTTCTGATCTACCATACCATATTAATTTTTGAAATATTTCTTATATGCTTTATCTGATTCATTGCAATTGTCTTTTAAAAATATTATTTTTTAATGAGGAACAGTTGCAGACTTGCACACTTCTGTACTTGCATTTCAGTCATACAATATTTGAGTCCCCATCGCTCCACTTGTGCCCATTCTCCACCACCAATGATTCCAGTATACCTCCATCACCCCCATCCCATCCCCCACCACCCCACCCTGCCTCTATAGCATGGCATTCCCTTTTGTTCTCTCTCGTTTTGGGTGTTGTGTTTTGCAACAGAGGTATTGAGCAGCCATTGTATTCAGTCTACAGTCTAATTTTGGTACACATCTTTCAACCCAAACGGGTCCTCCCAACATCCTTGGTGTTCTAACAACTTGGTGTTCCCTCCTATATCTCAGCTGCCTTTTTCACCAGCAGGTGAGGCCCGTTTCCAAGCTATGGAACAGACTTCCTGGTTCTTATCTCTACTACTCTTGGGTGCTAGTCTCCCATTCTTTACTTTATATTCCACAGAGGAGTGCAATCTTTCTATGTCTATCCCTCTCTTTCTGACTTGTTTCACTCAACATGATACTTTCCATGTTGATCCATTTATACACAAGTTTCATGACTTCATATTTTCTAACAGCTGCATAGTATTCCATTGTGAAAATGCACCAAAGTTTCTTTAACCAGTCATCTGTTCTTGGGCACTGGGGTTTGTCAAGATTTTGGCTACTGTAAACAGTGCTGCAATGAACATACAAGTGCAGATGTCATTTCTACTATACTTTTTGCCCCTCCGGGATATATTCCCAGGAGTGGTATTGCTGGGTCAAATGGGCACTTAATTTCTAATTTTTTGAGAAGCGTTCATATGGTTTCCCAGAAGGGTTGAACCAGTCAGCATTCCCACCAACTGGGAAGAATGGATCCTTTCTCCCCACATCCTTGCCAACACCCATTGCTTTTGTTCTTTTGGATGTATGCCATTCTCTGTGGTCTGAGATGATATCTCATTGTTGATTTGATCTGCATTTCTCTGATGCTTAGTGATGAGGAACATTTTTTCATGTGCCATTTGGCCATTCAGATTTCTTCTTTGAGAACACTTCTGTTCATTTACTCCCCATTTCAACTCAGTTATTTAAACTCTTCTAATGTCACCAACTTCATGTTGGAGTCAGGCACTAACCATGGTTTTTTTCTAATGGCTTCAATTTTCTTGTCTTTAGGGTACATGAGACTCTTAACTTTAGTTTTTAGTCTTAGTTTATGCTTTAATTACAAAAACAAGTTGTTCTTTAATTGCTAGGCTATTTATCCCCCTTTGAAAGAAAGAACATTAGAGATTTTCTCTTTTTAAATCTTGTTGGCCACACTTCAGAAAAGACAGTCTGAAATACTTGTATTCTTATCCTTTTATCTATCTAGTGTATCACTTTCCTCACTTCCAAAAAAGGAGAATGGCTTTAATAGTTCAAAGATCATCTCAATATGAAATAAGTTGATATTGCATTTAGCATACTATACAAACTACAGGCAAGTTAAAGGCAAATCAATTTTATAGTTGACAAAAAAGCAATATCTATCATGTCCAGATATTTTTGGTACTTATATGGTAAAAAACAAACTCAAAATAACTATACCTGTATGATAAAATAAACCATTAGTTTTCTTCTCCTAATTAATTTTGATGGGAATTATTTCCACTCTACTAATCAAAATGAAATTAATATTCATTATACCTTTATAATTATTGCAAATGAAAATGGAAAATTACATATAATTGTACTTCTTAAGAAATGGAAAGGATCATCTCTGTCATCAATGTCAATCCCGTTGCTCATCAATTTGCTTGAGTGGGCACCAGTAACGTCTCCATTGTGAGACTTGTTGTTAATGTGTTTGGCATATCAAATACCATACGGGTATCATGCCAAGCTCTGCCATGTGGGCACGATACTCTCGGTAGTTTGCCGGGCTCTCCGGGAGGGGTGGAGGAACCGAACCCAGATAGGCCGCATGCAAGGCAAATGCTCTACTCACTGTGCTATTGTTCCAGCCCAGAAAAGATTGCTTTCTAATTTATTCTATATATTAACTTGGCTTATTTCTATTTGAATGACTAGACAGAGTCTCTTGCTCTTGCACCTGGCTGTCCTCACCAGAGACCCTCGGAGGGGGTGGGTTGAGTTTCCCTCCATACCTTAAGCAGAGTCTCTGAAGCTGAAGACCTCTGGAACCCAGCCACAGTTATGCTCAAGTGCCCTCTCTGCACGTTCGGATGAGCCTCATGCATGAAGGACCCAGCAGAGGAACCCAGGTGTGTGGGACCCAGGGCTGAGATCTCCAAGCCTGCTCAGATTGGAACTGGGCCTCTTCCGACCAGATCCCCCATTTTTCAGTAGCTAGGCAGTCTACCCAGAAACTGGCACTGTGTAATCTCATCAACATAAACATCCAGAGACTATAAAATAAAGCTCCTGGAAAACCAAGCTCCTCTTATAGCCTAGTTCTCCCTCTCTGAAAATCTTGCAAGCTATGGAGAGTTTCCTGCCTGCATGGGAGAGCCTAGCAAACTCCCCATGGTGTATTTATATGCCCCAAACAGTAACAATGCTGGGTCTTATTCCCCTGGCCCTGAAAGAACCTCTAGTGCAGCACTGTTGGGAAGGACGAGTAAGGAGAGGCTTCTAAAATCTCAGGTGGATGAAGACATTACTGAGACCGCTTGAGAAAATCAACGATCAATGAGATGATGATGAGGAGGAGGAGGAGGAGAAGGATTCAATAATAGGTTTACTTTTGCAAAAGTAAGCAGTGAGAAAACTATTGATGTAACTTCTTGTGATCATCAGAGGGTTTTTTCCTCATTGTTCTATGGATAGATATTTAAAATGTTTAGGATTTATAAAACTTTTCAGTGTTTCTGATCTTTAAATGAGAAAATCCAATAGACTATATGTTATTTTTATTTTTTATTATGTTTGATTGGGGGAGACACATGCAGCTTTGCTCAAGGATTATGGCTGATTCTACACTAAAAGATGACTCATGGTGGGCTAAGGGGACTATGGGGTGCTGGGGATTGAATTTGAGTTGGCTTGGTTCAAGGCAAGCATCTTAGCTGCTGAACCGTACCTTCTCTCTATCTCCATTCTCGTCTATTTTTCTTAAATCAAGTAGTAGAAACCGATAGAACAGCAACAGATCGTGATTGCTGAAATAACTCATTTTTCCACATAGTATCTTTTCCAGGAATTATCCAACCTTATGCTTATTTCACATTAAGATTAGGAACATGATTATTTTATTTTGTAAATAAATGCAAAAATTATTTATAAAGGAGACATAAAAGGAAAAATGATTACTTCAACAATTTCCAGATAAGAATGTTTGCTTACAGAGAAAATCAATCCAACTTTAAGAAGAAGTGAATGCATGGTATTGTAAAAAAATAGCTCTACAAATTGCCTAATGCGTAGGCATGTGTCTTTTTTTTTACATCCATGGTAATAGATTTTATTTTGAAAATTCAGATTAATCGGTGACTGAAAATAAATGCACAATACGAACTTGGGAGAGTCTGTAAAGGAAAGGGGTCAGCTCCAGAATTTAGGAGGTGAAGAAAATGAGGTACTATATTCTGAGGATGGATTATATAAATTTGATATTAACAATTCTATAAATTATGGAAGTTGAGAAAATTTTAAAAGAGGCAACACACTACTCATGTTTCAGCAAAAATGAAAATGGCATCCAGAATGATATCTGTAAATAAGTAAATGACATAGAATCAAGTGTAGCATAGTAAAGAGAATGAACTCTAACAGAAATAATGTACACAAAGAAAATATTGTGTGGTACCATAAAATTAGGAATGCCTTTCTAGTTCTATTTTTTTGTATTTGCTTTATTTCAGCAAAGTCTTAGAATTCATGGATAACCTTTTCCATTGACCTTTTGGAAGATGTGATTGATCCATCAGGACGTCGGAGGGCAGTCATCTTGGTCTTATAGTTGGCAAAGGACAGGCTGGTGTTTCGAATACTTTTCCCGGCTTCTGCCATATCAGCCAACACTGCTGCTCTTCTCTTTTATGTCTTCCTTTACCTCTTCTCTGCACAGCTTTGTGAGCTCAGATGTTAGTTTGTGATTTCCTAAGGCTTATGCCAGACCACGTTGGCGAATGAGCTCGATAGTTTCTGAACACAGGCGACTTTTTGTGACCTTCTCTTTCTCTGTATTCCTCGCAAAATCATGGAGGTGCTGAACCAGTCAATCATATTCCTCATCAATGTTGTCAATGACAGCATCTTCCCATAGAGCTCCCAGATGGCAGTTGTTCTGGGAGTTCTCTTCTTAAACATAGCAGCCCTTTTTCCTCACTCCTTGAAGTAGAATTTCGCATGAAGGAGACCATGGTCTGAACCCCTTTGGAATTTTGGGACAACAGCGACATTGGTCAGGCAAAACCTTCAATTGAATATGATGTGGTCAAGTTCGTTATGGAACTGTCCACCAGGAGACTCCCATGTCCAACGTTTAGATTCGGACTTCAGGAACTGCGAGTTACCATGGATGGTCTTGGTCAACATGATGAACTCAGACAGTCTCTCACCCTTTTCATTCCATTCTAGCTGTGGGTCCCGTGTTCCGAGGAACAGTTCTTCTCCAGTGCCGAAAATAGTGTGATATATTTGATGCATTCTCATCTCGGTCAATCCAATGACGTTGTACTTGATCTTCCATGCTTGCACCACCAGGTCCTTGATGGAATCTTCTGATGCCAGCATATGTGTGTTAAAAGTGCAGACCATCATTTTGGTCCTTTTTCATTTTGGCAGCCTAGTTCGGCCCTGAGATTTTAACAGCCTCTCCTTGTTCATCCTTCTTAACGTTGCCATATTGGGGCTCTTTCAGGGTCAGGGGAATGAATGAGGCCCATTGTTACTGTTTTTGGCATATTGAATATGCCACGGGTGCTTGCCAGGCTCTGCTGTGCAGGCGAGATATTCTTAGTAGCTTGCCAGGCTCTCTGAGAGGGATGGACTCTTTTAGGGCGGCCTCTACTTACCATTTTAGGTGTTCCGATGGTTCATAACACATTTGAACCGCATCAAATATGGTGTGATAATGATGAAAATGGGTAAGAAGTGTTTAAGATATGTCACGCAGCCGCAAAGTGGCTGGAATGAGGCCTGGAATGTGGCGGCTATTGGTTAGTGGAGGTCAGCTGATGAAGAATTTATCTGGTGCTGGCAGGATGGGTCTTATGGCTGTGACCCCTGGGTCACCAGAGATTGGTGGAAGCAGGCAGAGGATCTCTATTCCCAAGTCCCATCGAGCCTAGAGTCCAAGGTCACAAAGTCCCGAATTATCTGGTTCCGTGGGACTTCACTCATGAGTGAGGCTCTGCCCGAGCATCGGGAAAGAGGCCTGGAGTGCGGTGGCAGTTGGGTAATTCTCGTCTCTATTAAATTTTTAAAAGCTTATTTGGGGATTTGAATTCCACAGAGTTATCATGTTTAATATTTGTACATTGCAAATGCTATTTTAGGCTGATAATTCATCCTCTTGAATTGTCATTGCCCTAAGAAGATGCAAACTGTGATTGCTTTGTTATTTTCTTAGTAAATTGCCATCCTGGGGTCTGGAGAGGTAGAACAGCAAGTAAGGTGTTTACTGTGGATGCAGCCCACTCGAGGTTGGATAGAGATACCTCTGGGCTCAAGAGTCAGAAGGAAGCCCTGAGCAGTTAGGTGTTAGGAGAAAGGAAAGTAGGAAGGGAGGGCAGGAGGGAAGGGACAGAAGGAAGGAAGGAAAGAAGGAAGGAAGGAAAGAAGGAAGCAAGGAAGGAAGGAAGGAAGGAAGGAAGCAAGGAAGGAAGGAAGGAAGGAAGCAAGGAAGGAAGGAAGGAAGCAAGGAAGGAAGGAAGGAAGGAAGGGAGGGAGGGAGGGAGGGAGGGAGGAAGGATGGGAAGGAGGGAGGGAGAGAGGGAGGAAGGGGGAGGGAAGAAGGCAGGAGGGAGAGAGAAAGGAAGGATGGAAGGAGGTAGGAAGGAAGGAGGGAGGAAGGAACAGAGGGAGGGGGAGGGAAGGAGGGAAGAGGGAGGGAGGGAGGGAAGGAGAAAAGCTGGGAGGAGGAAGGAAGGGAGTGAGGGAGGAAGGAAAAAAGGAAGGAAGGAAAGAGAGAAGGAAGGGAGGGATGGGAGGGAGGTAAAGAAGATGAGAGAAAAGAAAAGAAAAGAAAAGAAAAGAAAAGAAAAGAAAAGAAAAGAAAAGAAAAGAAAAGAAAAGAAAAGAAAAGAAAAGAGAAAAAGAAAAGAAATTATAGTAATACTTGCAGACCTACATAGAAGACCACATTTAGGTGTCCTTAATTGAAATTTTCTCTCTTCTTTTACTTGTTTAAGCTCTCATTTTACTAGTTTGCAGTATTATAGAGAATGGTCCAAAAGGTTTAACTACTTATATGCCAGTCAACTTTGTTAAGTACATAAATTCTAGAGCACTTCACCTAAATGATGATGATGATTTTTGGCTTTCTTAAAACTTTCAGTTGTGAAGTAACAGCTTCATTTAATAAATAAGCCACCCACCTGAGAGCACAAGATATGAAGACATTAAAATGTATTTTAAGGGAATATGAAGGATGTAAATCTACTTAATGTCATTTTCCTGGAGATCTTTCCCAGTGATCCTTGCAGCCAGGGGATATTAAGGTACAGATCCTACAGGAACATTAGTAACCAGGAGTCAAAGCTGATTTCATTCAGGTTAATGCATCACAGATTTCTGTCTGTTGGAATCAAAAGACAAGAGACTATCAATAAGAGTCAAATGTAGTTTATTCTGTCTCTAATATATTTCTCTGCAAGTTGAGACAGGCTTCAATAGTGCCAATAGTCAAATATTTATGCATACAATTCATCTCCTCACTGAGAATATTGACTTTAAAAGCAGACTTGCAATCTATCAAATATGAGGAGCCAAACTAGTAGAGAGCAAGTCGCTTTGTATTGGTAATTTTATAAATGGACTGTGATTTTTATCTAAGATTAAGGAGTGTCATGAATTAAAATTCCCTTTCCGTCCCTCCACTCATAGTTTACTGAGAATATAGTTTAACTTTATTACTCATGCAGAGCTTGCTCATTCCCAAGTCACTGTTACTCCATCACTCAGAATGGAGAATATTTGGTGAGAGGGGCTGGGTCACATCAGCAGGACTCAGGCCTTTCTCCTAGTTCTTCCAGGGTTCACTCCTGGAGGTACTCAAGGGACCAATCTTAGTGACAGAGGATGAACCAGGGTCTGCTGTGTTTAAGGCAAGCACTTTAAATCCTGTACACTCTCTAGCTTTCTGCTTTTATTAAAAAGTTTCATCGATATCCAGATGCTGTTGTGAATGCCTGAGAATACACTGCTGAAAAGGAAGTGGTTAGCCACTACCTTTGAGTTAGAATTAAAAGAGTGGAACAAATTCTCATTAAATATAAAACAGAGTGGTAGTTGGGGCAGAATGTGCTGCATTAGTCAGTGTACTCAAGAAAGACCTCATGGAAGAGGACCTCAGTTAAAATCAGGAGATCGAGAACTGTGGCTAAGAGCTGTTAAAGCAGAAACAACAAGGAAATATAAATGCTATGAGATAGGAGATATCACATGAGTTAATAAGGAAAAAAAGTCACTGTTGTTAGGTAATGAGAAGAAATTGAGAAAGATGAAGTCTAACAGACAAGACAGAGTCAGAATAATGTACAATCTTACCTCCCGTGGTAGGTAAGGAGTTGAAAGTTGATTCTGGTAGAAGTTAGAGATGCTGCTTGGTTTTAAGCAGGTGCATCATCAATTTAGAAAATCACTAACTCTAGTGACTTTAAGCCAGATATATAGGAGAGGAAAACCACAGAGAAGGCTGATACAGCAATCCAGGCAAAAATGATAGTGAATGCAGGGAAGATATTACAGTGGATACGGTCCTTTGCCTGACATGCCATCATTCCAAGTTCATTCCCAACATCACAGATGGTCCCCTGAGCACTGCCAGGAATGATCCCTGAGCACAGAGCCAGATAAGCCTGGCTAGATAGTATTTACTAGACGTATAATGAAAATAGAAGGAAACAGTGGATACACAATGAACTTGACTGTTAGAGTAAATGATTCTTAGAGTTATACGAAATAATATATGTAAAAGGAAATAAAGAAATAAAAAGACAAATGCTAATAAAATTGCTTGAGCCATGAACTAGAGGAATAGTAGCCAATTAACTGAATGCATAATGGTCCCATAGTCTATGGATTTTGATTTGTGAAGAAGGATGAAATAAACTATCCCATTTAAGAAATATTGTCAATAGAAGTTCTTTTATACCAATGTCTGTGACCAATACTGGAAGTGATGTAAACAAAAAAGATAGAAGGCACTGCTACCCCATTAACTTACTGTTGCAAATGGAAGGACAGGAGCTTCTTATTCAACCCTGGTTTTGAGCAGATCGCATAAAAGCCTTTATCTGCTGAGTGTATCCATTTTTAAATGTTTTTTGAAGAGTTTTACTTCAATTTTTACATATAGAAATAACACTACTAATTGTTTACAAGAGTTCTTTCCTTATAAAAGTGATTTCTACACTAACTAATGCATTTTTTCCAGCACCGGTGCTTAAAATTTATTATAGTCATTAATAACCAAAGGGAGAGGTAGTTGTTTAAAGAACTGAATGTTTAATCAAAGTGGTTTAAGCTTGCATTTTTGTCTTACTTGTGATCTTATAGGAGAAGCATTTAATCTTTTATCACTTAGTTGCACTCAGATCCTATCTGAGTCTGATACTAGCTAAAGGTTTCAAAGTACATTAGTTTAAAGATATTACTTTCAGTTTCTCATTTTTTAAAAAAAAGTTTCTTCTAAGAATTGATTTGCAATTTATGTTTAACATGATTATTGATAGAGTTGACATTAGACCTACCAACTTGACCTTTGTTTTCATTGTCCAATTTGGTCTATGTTATCTTTAGCCTTTTAAATTTACTTGTGTTTATATGAAGTTCATTGAACTTCTTATACTAATTTAGAACATTCTTTAAATGATTATTTTCGGTTCTTCCTATCATTTTTTCTGGATACTCCAATTCTATAGATATTAGTCACAATAAAATTGTCCCATAATTTATTAATCCTCTTGATGTTTTCTAAGTGTTCCTTTCTCTGTGTTTTATTCTGGATAATTTGCATTGCTAGATTTTCAAATTCAAAACTTTTTCCTGCAGTATGTAATTGGCTAGTAATTTTATACAGTATATTTTCAATTTAGGAGTCAAAATATTATATTTAAAAATCTGGTTTGAAAATCTTTATTTTTAAAATATATATATTTACTTGTCTGTTAAATTTGTCTTGAATATGAAGCAAATTTTCATACCTGTTTTGATCGTTCTGTGTAGCACTGTTGTCCCGTTGTTCATCGATTTGCTTGAGTGGGCACTAGTAATGTTTCCATTGTGAGACTTGTAACTGTTTTTGGGCATATCGAATACGCAATGGGGAGCTTGCCAGGCTCTGCCCTGTGGGTTGGGATACTCTCCTTAGCTTGCGGGGATCTCCAAGAGTGATGGAGGAGTCAAACCCAGGTCGGCCATGTTCAAGGCAAACACCCTACCCAATGTGTTATCACTCCAGATTGTTTCTGTGTACTAATTTGAATTACTTGTGCTCTGTATCTGCATCTATTTATATTGGCTAACTTTTCTTATTATTATAGCTGATTTTTCTAATTTTGGTTCTTAACATGGCTGACTACATGTGTTTAGATGCAGATATAAATTCTTGGTGTTGGATACTTTTCATTAGTATAAATATCGTAGAGTTTTATCTTACTTTTAATATTTTTAGTTGCAGTTAAGTTCTCAGAAATGATTTGAAATAGTTTGATGCTTTTCAAATTTGATTTAACATTCTGGTAATTAAAAACTAAGGTTAGAGTGAAATTTGCCCTATTCATGAGCCATTAACTTGCTGAGTACTCCACCTGATACCTGTCATTAAGTTATTTATTTCCTTTCTCTCAAAGATCATTATTTTGGTTGCTTCTCAAGGCTTTTCTACAAGGTTGTTGGAAACAAAGTTTGATCTTAGTTTTCTATGTGTCATATTTTTTCTTTTAATTGTTTTGCTGATATTTTATTCTTTATAGTTTATTTATACAAATATGCTTATAGTACTCTATAAAGGCTCATTGGAGTCTTAGTAGATGTCTGAATCCTTGTATATTGTCTCTCCTGCATAAACAAAAATAAAGAACTGTAATACAAATGGGGAAACTAGGAGCATTAAATACCACGAGGACCTTAAATATTTCCCTCATTTTCTCTTCAGTATATTTTACTTCTGTAATTGTCAATATTTATATAAAATCTGGAGCTCCATTATGCTTCTCCATGGTATTTTTTTTCTTTCTTAAACTAGACTTCTTGATATTCAGAAATGTATATAGAGTTTTAAACTTGTCTCCTGTTAGATGAGAGGAGGTAACATACTTAGTTGCACTTAGATCCTATAATTTCAGGCTATTCATGACACTGTCTCTATCTCTCTGTGTCTGCCTGTCTCTCTCTTTCTTTTGTCTTTTTCTATGACTCTTCTCTGATTATCTCTTTATCAGCACTCTTCTTTCACACACATTCCATCATTTTTTCTTTTCTCCAGTGTTTCTCCTGTGAATTCTAATAGTTCAGTTTTTCCAAATTCACTCAGTACCTTCAACTCATTATGTTGACTGGACCCCTCCTAATTTGCTCCTCCTTGTGTCTAGAAATGCCAATAGCACAGTGGTAGGGCATTTGTCTTTCACGAGGTCGACCTGTGTTCGATTCCTCTGCCCCTCTCTGAGAGCCCAGAAAGCTACAGAGAGTATGGAGCCTGCATGGCAGAGCCTGGCAAGCTACCTGTGGCATATTGGATATGCCAAAAACAGTAACAATAAGTCTTACAATACGAAACATTACTGGTGCCCACTTGAACAAATCGATGAGTAACGGGATGACAGTGATCAATAAAGTGAAAAGTCAGAAAATTCATTTGGTTTCCTTATTTTCAGTGATTATCCTCCTAGTTATCTGACATGCAATATCTTAAAACTACAAGTTCACATTTGTTTCAGAATATTTATGACAGAAAAAGGGGAAAATCTCTCTTTGGGGAATTTGGATTCACAGCATTTTAGTGAATTACTTCATATTTTTACAAATGTTTAATCCTTGTAAATTATTTTTCATTAATGAGAAAAAAATTTCAAAAAAGATTTATTTATCAATGCTACATCTAAACATTTTTTAATGTACAATAGAAGATGTAGGGAGAAAGAGAAGCATTTATGTTAAGATAACTTTATTCCTGCTAATTATTTACACAAAATGAATAAAGGGAGGAATGGTCGACATGTATACCTCTAGGCTACCTCTCCCATGAACAATGTATTAGAGCGGAACATTTCACATAAGGAATTTCAGGGTAGGCTGCTTGCTTATGCAATGCTGAATAACTGCCTCCAGAGTTAAATGCTCTTCTAGTGACCCCCCTTGATTGGACTACGGATTTTGGTTGTTTGTCTGTTGTAATTAGTTCTTGTATAGTTTTGGAAAATGTTTTACAGACCTTCTTCAGAGCAAGTAAAATTAAGCATGCTGCTGCATACAATTTGATACGTTTAAAGGTTTTTACTAAAACCTTATGGTTGCAGTTCTATGGACACTTTCATCAATACATTTCATGATAATTTAAGGAGACAGTTTTTAATCACAAAATTGATTCCACTTATTGGGCACGAATGCACTATTACTTGGAAATTATTAAAATTGTTATTATAATGAAATACTAAATATGCAATTTACCTCTAGCTCTTCACAAAAGCAGAGGATGAGAAGTTCAAAAAACCGCCTTGCTCCAGCAATGTTAATGGCAGCATCTTAAAAAGTTTCAGTAAAAAACAGTAAGCAGCTAAATATTAAAAAGAAGACAAATGAAAAATTGTGTTAGCCATTAGTAACTGAATTGTTTTAAACATAGAATATTTTAATTACTCAAACTTATATCAAATTTGCCATTGTGCATGCAGTTCAAGGCAAACATTTTATTTATCCTAAATTTTGGTTTTTCACTCTTATGTAAAATTTTTGCCATGTTTTTAAAAATTAGGGATTATGTACACTATTGAATAATAAATGTAAATTTTAGTATTGCTTTTTTAATGACTCATGAATTAAAATTGCATTATAATGAAATTGCCTCTAACATTCCTATTAATATCAAATGAATTCATTATGACCAGCAGAGTTACAATGAATACTAAATGAATTAATAATAATGAAACATTTAAAGTGTTGCCTAATTGTTTTATTTCATTTTTATGTATATTTAGTTCCTATTTTAACTGCTAGGTTAATAGAGAATGACATTAAATAATTCATTTTCTTTGCTGATATTATATAATGTGTTCCCACAGTTTTTTGATGAACTTTGAGTTTAGCCTTCATTTTTACCTCAATGTTTTAATTTTTGCCTCCTCATTTGATAATACTACAAAACATTAGGTTATCAAATATAAGGAAAATTTGACATTAAAAATGATCAAGATCATAAATCAAACCTCTACTCAAGGACATCTTTATGATATAACTGTGTGAACCATACAAGTGCCAGAAAATCTGGGTCTATTAAGTCTTCTATTTAGATGCTACAGGAAAAAACACACAATGACAATGAAAAATTTTACTCTTTTATTGCCAACTTCTATGTCAGAGAGACAATCATTTAGTTATAAGTAAGACAGAAGACAACTTGCACAAAACATCTTAATTTTTTTAAAAAGGAAACAACCAATTATTAGCATCAAAAGTTTTATTTTTATCATTAGGGTTCTTTTTGGTTTTTAAGAGTACAAATGCTTTTATCTTTTAGGGGTACAATGTTACCTCATTTCTATCATCACCAAAGTCTCAAAATCTCTCCATTGTGGTCCATAGAACACTTTCCAGACCATCCACTACTCCTCTAGATCACCTGTTTTGTCATCAAAGTGAAAGGTGTGTTTTCATTATACTAAGTCTATGTTTTGTTTTGTTTCTTTATATACCATAAGTGGATAAAATAATCTTGTATTTGTCTTTTTTTTTTTTTTTTGCTTTTTGGGTCACACCCAGCGATGCTCAAGGGTTACTCCTGGCTTTGCACTCAGGAACTACTCCTGGCGGTGCTTGGGGGACCATATGGGATGCCGGGGATCGAACCCGGGTCGGCCACGTGCAAGGCAAACGCCCTACCCGCTGTGCTATCACTCCGGCCCCTGCCTTCTTGTTCTGAATTTTTTCACTTAGATTGAAATCCTCTAGTTTCATCCTTATTGTTATAAAAGGAAGCATTTTTCTTATAGCTGAGTAATACTATAAGTACATATGCATGTACATATTTGCCACAATTTCTTTATTCACTCATCTCTTCTTGAAATTTTGCATTGTTCCCAGATCTTTGAGATTATAAATAGTGCTACAATGAAAGTGGATTTGCCCCCAAACACTTTTTAAAATTCATGTTTTTGTATTCTATGATAGATACAAAGGAGTGGAATTACAGGATCACATGGAAGTGATATTTTAGTTTTGTTTTGTTTGTGGCCATATCTAGCTGTATGCTGAGCTTTGCATTCATGGACACTACAAGCAGGTCTGAAAGAACATATGGAGTGCTGGGCATAAAACTTGGCTCAACCACATGTAAGGCAAGCAACTTACCCATTACTATTTCTCCAGCACCTACCTAGAAAGGATATTCACCCAATATCCATCTGATAAGAGGTTGATATCAAGGATGTATAAGGCACTGGTTGAACTCTACAAGAAGAAATCATGCAGCCCCATAAGAAAATGGAGTGATGGAATGAACAGAAACTTTCTCACGGAAGAAATACTTATGGCAAAAAGGCACATGAGAAAATGATCTGCATCACTAATCATCAGGGAGTTGCAGATCAAAACAACTATGAAATATCACCTCACACCACAGAGACTGGCACACATCCAAAAGAACAAAGCAACCAGGTGTTGGCGTGGATGTGGGGAAAAAGGGACTCTTCTTCGCTGCTGGTGGGAATGCCGACTGGTTCAGCCCTTTTGGAAAACAATATGGACACTTCTCAAAACACTAGTAATTGAGCTCACATTTGACCCAGCAATACCACTTCTGGGAATATATCCTGGAAAGGCAAAAAAGTATAGTCGAAATGACATTTGCACTTGTATGTTCATTGCAGCACTGTTTACAATAGCCAGAATCTGAAAAAATAAGGAGTGCCCAAGAACAGATGACAGGTTAAAAAAAAAAAAAAACTTTGTACATGTATACAATGGAATACTCTTCAGTAGTTGGGAAAGATGAAGTGGTGAAATTTGCATATAAGTGGATCAACATGGAAAGCATCATGCTAAGTGAAATGAGTCAGAAAGAGAGCAACAGACATAGAAAGATTGTACACAATTATGGAATATAAAGTAACAGAATGGGAGACTAAAACCCAAGAATAGTCCAGATAAATACCAGGAGGTTTGTTCTATGGCTTGGAAGACGGCTGACATGCTGGGGGAAAGGGCAGTCCAAATAGAGAATGGATCACCAAATAAATGGTGCTAGGAAGATTCGCTGGGGATGGGAGACACACCCTGAAAGCAGACTATAGACCAAATATGATGGCCACTTAATACCTCTATTGCAAACCAAAACATCCAAAAGGAGAGAGAGAGCAAAAGGGAATGCCCTGCCACAGAAGCAGGGTGGGGTATAGATGGGGTGGTGGTGGTGAGAGGGGCACTGGGATCATTGGTGGTGGAGAATGGGAACTGGTGAAAAGATTAGGGTATTTGATCATTGTATAACTGAAATGCAAGCATGAACGTTGGTAAGTCTACAACTGTAACACATGGTGTTTCACTTACAAAGATTTTTTGAAAATACATAAAAAACAATAACAAACAAAAAAAATCATACTGATTTATAAGGACTCAAGCAGTTTACACTCCTATTCATAACAGATAATTGAAGTTCCCTTTTTCCCATATGAGCACTTGTGCTTGTTGCTTTGGCATTTTTTATATAGACCATTCTATTTGATGTGACATGCCAGTGAGGTAATATCTTATTAATGCTTTGGTATGCACTTTCTTAACAATTAGTGAAGAATGTCACTTTTCACCTACCTGTTAATTTTCTGTGTGTGTTCTTTTATAAATTCTATTCAAGTTTTCTTCAAATTTTTAAATTTTTTGTTGTTGAATCTTTGTAATTTTGGCTTTATATTCCTTTGTCAGATATGTAGTGCATAAATATATTTTATTATGCATAGTGGTTTGTTTGTTGTTGCTTTTGTTTTTGTTTTGGTTTGGTTTTGGGTTTTGGGTTTTTTTTAGTGATAGCTTCTCTTATAGTGCAAAATATTGTTAGTCTTTATGTAATCCCATTTGTTTACTTTGAATTTTGTTGGCATCGTCATTCAGGCTCTGAAGGGCATGCAGAAGGTAACAAAAGCCTTCTTGCTTATTGGTTTTGGGAGATCTTAAGGGCCTTTTTTTTTTTTCTTTTTGGGTCACACCTGGCGATGCACAGGGGTTATTCCTGGCTCTGCACTCAGGAATCACCCCTGGCCGTGCTCAGGGGACCATATGGGATGCTGGGATTTGAACCTGGGTCGGCCGCGTGCAAGGCAAACGCCCTACCCGCTGTGCTATCTCTCCAGCCCCTTAAGGGCCTTTTGTGTTTTGTTTCATTGGTTGGTTTGGGGCCACGTTGGGCTGCGATCAGGGCTTACTCCTTTCTAAGCTATCAGGGATCACTCCTGACAGTGCCCGAAGGACCACTTAGAGTTCCAGGGCTCTAGCCTGGTCAAGCGCCTTACCTGCTGTATTCTCTCTCTTGAATCCCTGAAGAATGCTTTCAGATTGTAGGGAAAATCCTGCTGTGAGCAATTAGTTTTGGGCTAGGAGGAATTGGGTCTGTTTGACTGGGTTTAGGCATCGTTCCTCTGCTCTGTGCTTAGTACTCTTAGCCTGCACTAGGAACTGTCTCTAAGAATCAAGATTCAAAGCACCATCTCTCAATGACTTTGTGAGGGCATGGAGAAGATGCCTGCTAAGGATCTGACCTCTGTTTGACATATCCTACCTCTCCAGTGTGGTAACGATATGGTTGTAAGGTTGGCGTTTGGCTGTATAACCTCCCCGATTTCCCAGTGCAATGTAATATTTTGTAGGAGGTTTGTCCCCATATGTGACTTGCTATCTCATTTCCCATTCCCCAGGCCAGAGTTAAATACCTTAAAGTTCTCCTGTGTACTTTGGCCTGTTGCTTTGAGGTAGGCTGTCTCTCACAGGGAGGACATCACCAATTCCATTTTGTCCGGGAGCTGCTGTGAGTTTGTTCATTAAGGCCTCAAGAAATTCTCTGTGATTACTGTAAGTTTTGGTGTAGATTTTGTAGCGTTCTTAGAATAATGCTGACAAAGGCTCTGCCTCTTCAACCTTCTTGACCGTATCTATCAAAAGTTATAAATCTTGATAAACTATTAGCTTTTAACTTATTTAAAAATTTGCTAAGTTCTCTAAATTTTATCAACAGTCTTGTCAGTGAGGAGCATTTGTTGGCACAGCCTTAATCAATTTTTCATGCCGTTGTACTTTAGGAATATTTCCCTTCCATCTGTCAGGTACTTAATCTCTCCTCTTCTTGAGCAATTTGCAGGTCTTAAACTTTTTTGTTAGAAAAAAAAAGCCGTTTTGTGTTGGCAGCCTCCTCTCATAAAATGATGTTATAATTTTATTCAGTCTTCAGACAGTTTTTGATTAATCAACACATGATTAATTTTTAAATGAATCAACATTAAATTGGAAGATGTGCTTGGTACTCTATTTGGAGTATCTTGATAAATAAAAATACATATTTTGCATATTAATGATTAAATCTAAAGAAATGAAACTATGCTGTAAATTCAGTGTTAGATATTTGATTAACCACATCTTCACCCCTATTCCCAAACTCACTTAGAGGACCCAAATTCCATTACTTACATTTAGGTTATGTCCCAAAACATTATAATTTGAGATCGATATAGATTCTTCATTCTTCCAAATTCCCTCCTTAGGCCTCTATTTGCTTGATATTCCCTTAACCTGATACACAAAGTACCTTCAGTGTTCATGAGTAAAGAACAATAAATAGTTCCATATCCTCACAGTATTTATACCCATACATAGGTATCAAAGTACTTTAACAATTCTTCGAAGCTTTGGGATTAAGCAGACAACTTTAAATGGGAATTTTTGGAGGTCTGTGTCCCAAGGATGATTTAGAAGAGCAAGGGCATTGCCTTGGGAATCTTGACTCAGATAAAAGGTATTTGGCAGAGAGTAGAAAGGGACTAAAATTGAATACACTTTTAGAAAGTTGAATGTGTTCTTGGAGTCTAAGATTCACTTACGTTCAACATCGCTTGTCCCAGCAGCCCTTTGAGGTTTGCTTATCCAACTTTAAAAAACTGTTTCCTTAAAAAGAAAGCTATCTTTTTTGGAGTACTTATTGTAGCAACCCACAAATTAATCCTCACTGTCAGAAATGATAGATTTCAAAGGGACCTTTTAATTGAGAAATGCATACTTACTCTATATCAATCAAATTTTACTTGCTGTTATTTATTATATTTGTATAGGTGATATAATTACTAAATCACTAAGAAGTGAGTCTCAGTTTTTTTATTGTGCGATAGTTTAGTAAAAGTTGATAAGATTTACTCTCTTTCCTTGGATGCTTTCTATTATTTGAAATTGGAATGTAAGTGTTTTTAGAGCCATGACTAAAATCTTTTATTCCATACATTTAAGGGATGTTGAGTTGAGCAAGGTTGTGACTTACTTTCATCTATAAGTCACAGGGGGTAATTTCACATATGCATCAGGTATCAATAACTATTATGATAATCTCTGATCTTTACACTTTTAAAGTCATTACTAAAACTTACCCAGTTAAGTGCTTGATATAGCTTCCATTTTAGTATCTGTTTTGGTGATCATCTACCTCAAGTATGTAAAAATGACCCTAAATGAGGAGCTCTCTGCCTTCACTAGAATTAAATATCCTGATAATTTAAGATTGCCTACACATTTTTCATGAAGTCCTTTCTTCTTTGGATGACTAAATCTTATTTTATTTTAAATAGACTTTCTCAACCTGTCTCTCTAACCTAAACTGAGGAAGAGATCTTTGAAAATCCTTTCATCAAAGGGATGTCTGCCCAATCCCTGAGAATTCTATCTCAGAACTTTTCATCATGGAGGCTCTGAGAATGTTTGCTGCCATCTGTGCCTTGATTTTCCTTTTCTTCTGATTCTGCTTTTTTTTCCCTTTTCTTTTTCTTTTTCTTTCTTTTTTTTAAAGCTGAGGTGCCAGCCGAGCCCGCCTGTGCCTCTTTTTTCTGCCAAAAAGAAAAAAAAAGAAGAAGAAGAAAAATACAAATAGCACAGAAATAAGAAATTTTTTTCAGTGTTTCTGCTACAAGTACTGTACATTTCTACTGAGTTTTCTATATGAATCTGTTTTTATCATCCTTAACAATAGAAAACCCACAAGAAAACTTGTGGTCTATTAGCAGAAAACAGAGGCCTGGCAAGCTGGGGAAAAGCACAATCCTACAGTTGGGAGAGCTGGGCAGAGACCCAAGTTTGTCCACGCCTAAGAACAACACTGTCTGCTAAAATTACAGTTTTCCCTTTTCACAAACCTCAAAGTTGTGAAACTTTACTAACTTTAAGAAAAGAACAGTTGGACATACAAAAGATACACTTCCAAATCCATCTAGCAACTTCCTTATACTTGCAAATGAACCACTTGGAGTGAGTCTTGAAATGCGTTTGTTCCAATTATTCTGCTAAGGTAGCATGCAGAAAGTAATCATTTTCTATGTATACTGTGAGTAAGAGACTCCAAATGTTAGTTCCAAAGACAGCATTTGACCAGTAGTTGGTAAGTGGGAGTGTATGAAAGAGTGCTACAGAAATGATGGCTACATTTTCAGAATTAAATTTTGTTTTGCCGTCTCTATGTGCTCAGTATGCTGTAATGAAATCAAATTAGAAGAAAATTAAAAATGGCTCCTCCCTATTTTCACGGATACAAAATTAGCAATTAAGCTATATCATGAAATTCTTCAGATAAGCTCTCTTATTAGATAAGATAGATAATATTATCTCACAATTTGAGTGATATGGCAGAAAGGTTTAAGCAAGACAACATCCGTTATTAAATATTTTTATCGGTCCAAATTCAATTTGGTGACTGAAGTTACAGTAGCTACTTGAATAGGGAATATTTAATTTTGGAAACTGTACTTATAAAATGTCATTAAAAATAGAGAAAGGAATAATATTCTCTAGATAGTGCAGAAGCAATAGATTAAAAAGTGAAGTTATTACTTTCATATTGAGAGGGAGAAGACTGGACGTTGGAGCCGGGAACATGGGAATATCTTTATCCCACCACCAAGTTTCAGGCCTCTGTGTAGGAACACCGTTTTCCTAAGGAGACATAGCTTGTCAGTAGCAGTACAACTTTTTATAGGTGTTGGCAGACTCTGCTTGGTACATGCAGACTGCCCTGTTGTCCAAGAGTGTGAGAGTCTAGAGGCTGGAATAATAGTAGATCTGGAGTGGTTCACCCTGGTCTAACTGGAGTTTTTGTGCAAGCTGTAGGGTTCTTACGCTGCGTCATTGTGAATGACGGTGTGACCTGAAGGAGAAGTGCCTTCCTGTTGCTGTCACATTGATGAGCCCATATTGAGTAGACTTAAAGAGTCTCATGACTTTCCAGAAGAGTGGCACATGTTCATAAAAATATAACATGAAAATTAAGACTCCAGATGCTGCTATGAAGACAAAAACACTTTAATCTTTATTATGAATAATTCAAAGATTTCTTCCAGAATTCATTTTGCTGGCAACTTGTGCCTTATAATCAGAAATATATTTCTTATATACAGAGAAAGATTTTAGTCATTTCGGGGTTTTGTTTTTACACTAAAATTTTAAAATCACTTACCATTTGTTATTTTTATGCATCTAAAATTACTTTTAAGGAGAGTTTCAGAATCCGTTTTCTTCAAAATAATCCAAATTTCTTTCTACTTTTCAACATTTTTTTTATTAACTACAATTAATTTTTTAGACTTTTCTCATAGAAATATTCCTGGGGAAATTACTCTAAATGTGTCCTAAATAAAATGAGAACCTTTAAAATAATGTTCCTATGAAATTCATTGTTGTAAAATGCCATAGGCTATAATATAGCAGATAATTCCTACAACAAAAAGAGCTTCAGTCAATTAGATGACCCATTTATTTCTAGCAAGATGAAAACAAGCAATTTCATTATAACTGAACAATTCATTTAATAAAAATTATTTGTGGTACCAGAAAAATGCACTGTGGTATAGGAACCTTTAAAATTTTAATTTATGAGTAAAATATTTGTATATAATGGATATCAATATTTGACACATTCAATGCATTAACCCAAATTTTATATTAAGGTTTTAATTCTGATATTGGCTTTTATTAATAATGCTGAATTGTGTCTTTCAAATATTTGAACATTGTCTTGCAGTTTTGAAGCGCTATTTTTAAGGACTATTTTTAAGAATATTGGAATCAAAGTCCAGTGAACATTATTTTGTTGATGAGTTACGTTTCTTATTGTCTAAAAACAATAGGTGCAACCTTCCTTGATATTGATAATATCTAAATGTATGTTCTCTCAGCTGTTTATCCTTTTTTTTTGTAAATCTATACCAGAGAGAAACATCTTTCTGAACTAAAGATAAATCAATTTCTTTGTCCTACCAACCAGCTAGAATGAGCCACATAAATTAGTTTTACTAAATGTATTCCTTAAAAACTAAATTAAGTCAAGATTTTTATGAAAATTTAAAATAAATAAACTCATAATAATACTTCCTGATGTACAATTCCTTATGTTTCTTTTCTCAGTATAAAAGTTACATTCATTATTCTGTTTTTTTTCTATTAGTTTGTAATATCTAAGCATGCTTACTTGTCATAATTCTCAAAATATGAATTAAATTATGCAATTTTTATTTTATACAGTTTTAATTATAGCCAAGGAAGAATGAAAATAAGTTGATTAAATGAATTACTTCGTATTTCATAGAAATCTGTTTTGTTTTGTTTTTAAGGCAATTATTCTGCCGTGTTCAGTACTTACTCCTGGTTCTTCACTCAGGGTTTACTCATGCACGCATGGACTACTCATGGGGGATCTTGGCACCATATGGCACTGTGCAAGGGAAGAGCCCTGTTCACGGTACTGTGTTTCTGAGACATTATTTCATAGAGGTTTCTCGCTTTTATTTTTAAGGTGGGGGGAGCGATTTCACACTCTCCAGTGTACAGAGCTATTCCTGGCTCTCTACTCAGTGATCACTCCTAGTGGGCTCTGGGGACCATAAGGGATGCCAGTTATTGAACCTGGATTGGCTGCACACAAGGCAAAGGCCCTACTCATTCTACTATTGCTCTGGTTCCCATTTCATAGAACATTTTAAGGACCAAAAATTATGTCAGACCAAAGAAATAGTACAGGAACTGAGGTTCCTGCTTTTGCAAGCAGTGACTCAGATTGATCCCCAACATGACATATACTCCCTCTGGGCAATCTTATGCCTTCTGCACCACCAGGCATGACCTTAAAAGAAAAATAAATGTAGTATGTGTGTGTGTGTGTTTTGGGGAGTAACACGTAGAAATTATTTAA
This sequence comes from Sorex araneus, assembly GCF_027595985.1. Classification (NCBI taxonomy): domain Eukaryota; kingdom Metazoa; phylum Chordata; class Mammalia; order Eulipotyphla; family Soricidae; genus Sorex; species Sorex araneus. Next base: position 168,235,462 of record NC_073302.1, read on the forward strand.
AATAAATTTGAATTAGATTTTAAAAGGTGATAGATGCAAGAGATTGGCTTAGGAAATTATTTAAATATTTTAAATAATTTATTTTAAATATTTATTGCTCAACATCTGACTTTTTGCACATGGCCTATTAATCTCAAAGTCTAGAAAAGTTGTTGCAAAAGGGCAGATTTCTTTCTATAGCTGATTAGCATTCAGTTGTATACATAACCTTTTCTTAATCTATTCATCAATTGGCAACATTTAGATAGTTTCTAATTTTTGTTTATTGTAGCACTGTAGCACTGTCATTCCATTGTTCATTGATTTGCTTGAGCCAGCACCAGTAAGGTCTCCATAGTGAGACTTGTTACTGTTTCTGGCATAAATCTAATATACCAAGGGTAGCTTGTCAGGCTCTGCCATGCAGGCAGGATACTCTTACTAGCTTGCCAAGCTCTCTGAGAAGGAGTGTAAATAACAATATAGAGAACATAGAGTTCTCTGTAGTACTTCAAATTCATATTAATATTTTAAATTAATCTCTATGTTTCTTGAAAGTGGATGTTTTATTTATTTATTTATTTATTTATTTATTTATTTATCTTTTTTTTCCTGCACAGCAGAGCCTGGCAAGCTACCATGATGTATTTGATATGCCAAAAACTGAAACAACAACATGCTCTTCGTGTTCCTGGAGCAAGCAGGCGCCATTGGGCTATATTAGGATGCGACAGGGACAAATGAAGAAGTTACTGGTGCCAGTTCAAGCAAATCCATGAACTACGGGATGACAGTAACAGTGATACAGTGATTTCTTTTTTTTTTTTTTTTAACTTTTCTAACTTTATTGCTGAGGAGGAATTACATTCATCAGCAGATTAAATTGGGGGAGAATTAACATTTTTTACAAAGTAGAATTTTCCATATTAGAACATATAATTTTTCACCATTAAGTTTAGTCCTCAATAATATCTCCAAAGTCTAGCTCTTTTGTGTTCAGAGTTCTTATACTTTTATTTATTTATTTATTTATTTTTAAATTTATTTATTTTTAATTAGAGAATCACCATGAGGGTACAGTTACAGATTTATACACTTTTGTGCTTATACTTCCCTCATACAAAGTTTGGAACCCATCCCTTCACCAGTGCCCATTCTCCACCACCCGTAAACCCAGTGTCCCTCCCACCCTCCCCAATCCCATCTCCCCCCCACCCCACCCTGCCACTGTGGCAAGGCATTCCCTTCTGTTTTCTCTCTCTAATTAGCTGTTGTGCTTTGCAATAAAGGTGTTGAGTGGCCGCTGTGCTCAGTCTCTAGCCCTCATTCAGCCCGCAACTCCCTTCCCCCACATGGCCTTCGACTACAATGTAGTTGGTGATCGCTTCTCTGAGTTGACCTTTCCCCGGAACGTGAGGCCAGCCTCGATCGAAGCCATGGAGTCAACCTCCTGGTACTTATTTCTACAGTTCTTGGGTGTTAGTCTCCCACTCTGTTATTCTATATACCATAGATGAGTGCAATCTTTCTATGTCGATACAGTGATTTCTTGAAAGTATAAAACCTGTGCTTGTTCACATTTCCATTCCAATGTATATCTGTTCCTTTTACTCTATGCCCTAATATTCCTTGTTTCTAGTCCTGATAATAGCCTTCTCATAAGTCTGAGGTGTTACCTCGTTGTGATTTGATTTGTAATTCCTTAATGATAATGGATGGGGATTACTTTTACAAGTGTTTGTTCATTATTATTTTTCCTTTTGTAAGAAATTTCTAAATTAGTATTTTTAACTCATTTTTAATTGGTATCTGTTTTGTTGAATTATAGTATTTCTTGCCATATTTGAGTATTAGTCATTATCAGTATATAATTTGCAAATATCTCCAATTTGATAGGATGACTTTTTAAGTTTTAGAGATTTTTATGATAGTTTCATTTTATCATAGACAGTTCAGAAGTATTTTAGTTTCATTTAATCCCAGTTGTTAATTTTTGCTTTATTCACTATTTTTTTCTTGCTCTTATAGCAAGTTCACAATGACATTGTTTTGGATGATGAGCACTTACTATGTTTTAAACATGTTTATGATTTTTAGTTTTATTCTATGTTTTTAATTCATTTTGAATTAATTTTGCATATGTTATAATTTGATGATTTTGTTTTATTGTGTTTTCCCAGGATTCTCCAGCTTTTCATTTTTTAAGTAAGATTTATGTAAAAGATTTTTCTTGGTTTAGGCTATGTTCTTGGCTCCTTTATCACAAATTAGTTTGCCATATATATGTGGTTATATTTTTTTCTGGATACATTCTATTCCATTGTTTAGTGTGTCCTTTTTAAATATACTTTATCATGTTGTTTTTATTACCAACATTCTGTGTAGAGTCTAAAGTTCAGGAGAATAATATTTCCATGATTATTTCGCCCCCCTCAGGATTGCTTTGACTATTTGAGGTCTTTTGTGATCTCAAATAAATTTTGAAATGTTTTGCTATATACCTATGAAAAATGACATTGGAATTTTTAAGGGGATTTATTGAACCTGTATATAGCTTCATCTAAGAATTTTTTGTACAATCCATAGCAAAAGTGTATAAGTTATTCCTTTGTGTTTGTTTCAATAGTGTCTTATATTTTTTCAGTATACATGACTGTGATTGCCTTCCTTATATTTATTCTTAGGTATTTTGTTATGATACTGTAAATTATGGTATTTTATTACTCTTTGTGGTAGTTCATTGCATTTTTGAGAGATGAATTTTGCATATTAATTCTCTATCCTGCTCTTACTGTACCTATTTTTAATAACTCTAGTTGGATTACAATATATATTAATCTCTAAGATTATATATGTTATAACATCTTTACATAGTGAGAGTTTTACTTTTTTTCTTAAATTCGAATACATTTTACTTTTTCTTGCATAACTTGCCTAATTGGTGGTACTTCCAGTACAATATTAAATAATAGCAGTATCCATAGGCATCTTTGTCTAGTTTCTAATATTACAGAAAATGTTTTAAGTTTTCCATAATAAAGTATATTACCTGTAGCATTATCATGCATGATCTTCATTATATTAATGAAAATATATTATGTGCCTTCTCCACCCAGACCCCGCCATTTACCAGTAGCTTGGCAGCCACACACACAAACTTCCCCCCGGCACTGTGTAATCCCACCAATGGCCAACATCCAGAGACTATAAGACCAAGCTCCCAGAAGACATCTAATAGCCTTGTTCTCCCTCTTGGAGAACCTGACAAGCTACCAAGAGACTATTGTCCACATGAGAGAGCCTTGCAAGCATCCCAATGCATATTCATATCCCAAATACAGAAACAGATATATACATACCTCTCGGAGAGCCTGGCAAGCTACCGAGAGTATCCCGCCTGCATGGCAGAACCTGGCAAGCTACTTATGGCGTATTCGATATGCCGAAAACAGTAACAATAGGTCTCATTCCCCTGACCCTGAAATAGCCTGTAATCATGGGGAAAGACGAGTAAGGAGAGGCTGCTAAAATCTCAGGGCTGAGTGTAATAGAGACGCTACTGGTGCCCACTCCAGTAAATTAACGAGCAACAGGAAGACAGTGATACAGTAATCTTCATTATATTGATATATGCTCCTCTATGGACTGGAGCGATAGCACATTGGGTAGGGCGTTTGCCTTGCTTGAGGCTGACTTAGGTTTGATTCTTCTGTCCCTATCGGAGAGCCCAACAAGCTACCTATAATTCCCACTGGCACAGAAGAGCCTAGCAAGCTCCCCATGGTGTATTTGATATGTCAAAAACAGTAACAACAAGTCTCACAATGAAGACGTTACTGGTGTCTGCTCGAGCAAATCGATGAACAGGATGACAGTGAAGTGCAGTGCTATGCTCCTCTATGCACAATTTGTTAAGTACTTTTAAAATAGTAAATTTATGTCCAATTAAGTTAAAATGCTTTTACATCTGTTGAGATGGTCATATGGCTTTTATCTTCATTTGGTGAACATGGGAATTTATATTTGACTTATGTGTGTTGAATTACCCTGGCAATTCTGGTGTAAATTTAGTGTATCATACATGACTTTAATTGATTTGTGTATATTGAAACATTTTGCATTTCTGGAAAAAAATTACACACAATCCTTATATATTACCTTTGTATTGTGTTATAGAATTTAAAATAAGTATTTTGAATTTGTTTGCCTCTACTTTATCAGAAATTCTGATTTATTTATTTACTCATTTATTTATTTTTATGTTCCTATCTGGTTTGGGTTTGATGGTGCTGTTGGCTTCATAAAATGTACTTGGAATGCTTTCTTTATCTTCAATTTTTTGGAAGAGATTGAGAATGTTAAGTTTAATTCTCTGTTCAAAGTCTGGTAGTATTGACTGACAAGGGCATCTAGTCCTTCACCTTTATTGTTTGAAGGTTCATGATTACTGCTTCAATTTTCTTTATTTATTATTATCTTCAAATTGTCTACATTCCTGATGAAATCTGAGAATATTGTACATCTGTAAGAATTTGTCCTACTTTAGATCTTTCAGTATGTATGTGTCATGGTATTCATAGCACTGCTTTGTGATGCATTGTACATTTGTGCTGGGCATTTGTCTTTTGTTTCCCTATGAGTTTTATCTATTTTATTTAAATAATTTAAGTTATCTTTGTCTGTTAAAAAGCTGACTTTAACTGCTTTCATCTTATGTATTATCATTTTAATACCCACTTTTCTTATTTCTGTTCTGATGTGTATGATTTTATTTCTTATATTGTTATTCCCTTAAAATTATTTTTTCTACTTCCCTAATAATAGATTGTTATTATTGTTTTTTTGGTTAGTTTTTGGGCCATATACAGTGATGTCTAATTTAAAATGCTGTTTAGACTGAAATGAAGAGCTCCTGATAGCATTCACTGTCATGTGGTGTGAGATCATGTGTCATGAAAAGTGTATGTGTTTTGTGTTCAGAAACAAGTCTTTAATGAAGTTACAAATGTTGAAAGGGTGAGCACTACCAGAAACACCTCAAGTTCATTACACATATGATTTTGAATTAGTCTGTGGTCATGCTACTAAATTGTTCAGAAGTCTTTTACTATTGCCAAATTTTTTATGACCTTTACGTTTAGTTAGACAACCCCACATGGAGTTGTGACTCATATTTTAAGAAACTTTGAACTAAACAACATACAATCAAATAATTATGGATCAAGAAATCAAGAGAGAGTGTTTAAATATTTGAAAACAAAGACTTGGTTATCAAACATAAGGTATCAGGAAAAAGTAATACTAAGAGACAAATTTCTATCAATACATGCCTACCTTATGAAACAAGAAACAACAAAAATAAATAATCTATCCTGGGACCACAGAGATAGTACAGAGAGTAGACTGCTTGCCTAGCATGTGACCAACCCGTGTTTGATGCTGGGCATCCTGTATGTCCCCTGCCATGCCCTCTGAGCACTGACAAGAGTAAATTTCTGAGTACAGAGCCAGGAATAAACCCTGACCATCATTATATGTAGCCCCAACATCAAACCCACACTCCACAAAAAAAAAGAAATGAAAAATTAAATAAAGAAAATCAATGTTTTGAGAAATTTGTTATTGCTAATAAAATATATTTACTTAAATCCTACTAAACTTATTACTTAGTTGTAGAACCTAAATGATATGACCAATCTCTAGCTACTGATACTATTAAAATAGCAGGAAAAAGTCATAGGGAAAAGAATGATGATTAAATGTGTAAAATTACTTTAATGACTGATAACATTTCCAAAGGAATTTCTGAAATCAGTGACGAGCAACTGCAGCAGATTATTACCAGGTCCAAGAGCGACCCAAAGTTTGTGATTCAGTTCAACAGAATAACTGATATTTCTAACACGGGATGGTTGTTGCTTTAGGAGCAACATGTTTATGAATGAAGCATACAAGAAGTTATTGTATGTTGCCAATTTGAAGAACAGACAAGAGGTGGACATATGTATCTTAAACTTGATGTTTTTCTCACAAATTAAGGTTTAAATCTGGTTTAAAAGTGGAGTAGTTGTGTTTGTGTTTGTACAGATAATGCTAAAGCAATGATGGATGGATGGGATTTTGGAATTGTGTAAAACTGGTTGTATTAAATACATCCCCTTTACTCATTGAGAGTCATTGGCAGCCAAAATGTCACCAGTTAGTTGCTGTGTATAATTCAATCAAAATCATAAGCTTCATTAAAAACTATGCCCTTAATAATCATTTGTTTTAAAACTTTGCAAAGACCTGGACCTCAACTAAGGATGCATTGTACTACATGCAGAGGTTAGGTAGCTCTCAAAAGGGCTAATTTTAATGGATTATCAAAATTAAACATATAGTTTTTATAATTTTGATTGAACCGAAATCCTATTTTGTTAATGATTTCATAATGATTTAAAGCTTTCAAAATTGTTATTTTTATTTTTATAATTAAAGATTTAAACATGCCACTTCAAGAAAAAACATAATATTTATGTTAAAAGAGTAAATTTAAAGTTTTATTAAAATGCAAAATATAAAATAGGGTAGAAATGATTCTTTAGAAATGGTTCCAGGCATAGATGATCATACAATGAAAATATCCTTCCAAAGAGCTAATTGTTAGGCTCACGAGTAGGGTACTTGCCTTGCAAGTAATCAACCTGGTTTCAATCCCTGACATTCCATATGGCCCCCTGAGCCTCCCTCGAATAATCACTGAACACAGAGCCAAAAAAACCCTGAGTACTTCTGGATGTGGCCTCCAAAATAAAACAAACAAGAATTAATTGTAGGAGAAATTAAACATTCCTAGTGCTTGGAAACACAGAAATACTTCCCTGGGGTAAGAGCAGACAAACTTGAAAACTTGGTAGTGAATTTGTACTTCAATATCAGTACCATTAACATTAAAGTCAACTGTCAACATGTGAACTAGACTATAATAAGTTTATATTATGAACATATTTTTATTGTAAAACTATAAGTTGGGCTCATAAATCATACTCAATGGAAATAATAGTAAAAATAAATTCATCACCTGCCATTAAAAAATTGAAAAGAATATGCTGAATTTTAAAACAGGATAGCTATAAAACTTGAGTTTCCTAAAAAAAATCATTAAATGGATTTGGCTTGAGATTAGGACAAAATTTCAAACAATTTACATAATGGCCCTAAATATCCTTCACTATTTTGTACTATGTATTTATGTAAAACAGAGTTCTCAGCATTCATGATTAAGTAAAAATGCCAGGGTACTCTGAAAAATTTTGAACATACCCAATGCCCTACAGTAGCAAACATTCAGCCTTCAAGGCTTCACCCAGTTTTATTCAAGAAAGCAATGGCTATGGGGATTAAACTGGGTTTGGCCACAAGCATGGCATATGTCTTTAGCTCTATGTAGCTTACTACAGCTCCTTAAATCAATTTCTTTATTATTATTTTTTTCAGCAATCATCTAATTTGTATACTGATTTTATATACCTATAAATCCCAGATTGGATAAATGTTTTTTGGTTAAAATGGTTTGCTGGTAGAAAATGTTTAAAATATGGTTTCATCTATATATACTTAAGATTGTTCATACCCATTACTTTTGGTTATTTTTCTAGACCCATAAATTTGATTTCATTACATTACATTAATAAATTAAGCTGCTTATTTTCCTGGGTTCTGCCATCTTTATCATATGTGGTTCACAGATTGTCACTAATGTAGATATATAGATTAGACAGAGGCACTGTTCATAATTAATTGTATATTAAATTGTAGAAATATAGTTAGCATCTTTTATGTCTTGATTTTGATGTCACATTTTAATTTTTGCTTTCTTAAAATTATGTGAGTATCACAGTATCACTGTATCCCTGTCATCTCGTTGCTCATTGATTTGCTCGAGCAGGTGCCAGTAACATCTCCATTTGTCCCTGTTGTGTTCAGGGTCAGGGGAATGAGGCCCATTATTGTTACTGTTTTTGGCATATCAAATATACCACGGGTAGCTTGCCAGGCTCTGCCATGTGAAATTCTGCATTGATCTCTTCTGGGATCTTTGTTTTATAGTCTCTGGATCTTGGCCATTGATGAGATTACATGGCGCCAGAGAGGGTTTGTGGGTGTGGCTGCCAAGCTACTGGAAAACTGGGGATCTGGGTGGAGGCAGCCCAGTCCCGATCCAAGGAGGCTTGGAGATCTCAGCCACAGGTCCCGCATACCTGGGTTCCTCTCTTGGTTCCTTTATGTGTGAAGCTCCTCCGAGCATGTGGAGAGTGGCCTTGAGTATGGCTGCGGCTGGTTCTGGAGGTTTTGGGCTGCCAGGGCTCTGCTTGAGTGGGGAGAGAAACTCAACCCACCCCTTCCGAGTTGCCCTGGTGAAGACAGTCTGGCATGGGGGCAGGACATTCTGTGAGTAAATAAAAGTAATTATTTTGAAGAACTGGATTTATGAAGAGGAAAAACTTCTCTATATTGTTTTTTATTAATTGACAAAAGGCTATCCTAAATGGACAGAGTGATAGCACAGTGGGTAGGGCATTTGTCTTGCATGCAGCTGACCAGGTTCGATTCCTCCATCCCTCTCAGAGAGCCTGGTAAGCTGCCAAGAATATCCCACCCATATGGCAGAGCCTGGCAAGCTCCCCATGATATATTCGATATGCTAAAAACAGTAACAACAAGTCTCGCAATGGAGACTTTACTGGTGCCCGCTCAAGCAAATTAATGAACAACGGGACGACAGTGCTACAGTGCAGTGCTATCCTAAATATTTAATATTATGGAAAATACAATTTTAAATTGAAAAATATGGCATAGGGATAAGAAATAATATTAGAATAAAACAGAATATTTCATATTCTCATATAACATTGTTAACATTTTGCCTTTGTTTTGATTGGGGGTCATCAAGCAGTGCTCAGATTCATAAAGACATTCTATAAGATATCACTAACATGTTGTTAAAGTTTAGGTGGTATGAGCTTTGGTATATATATCTAAAAATATATATAATATATGTATATAATATATATAAAATGTTAACTCATATGTGAGGCTTGGCCCAAGCATGTCCAAGCACGTGGGGAGTGGCCTTGAGTGTGGTGGCAGTTGGGTTGTGGAGGTTTTTGGCTGCCAGAGCTGGGTCCCTTGGGGTGGAGAGGGCTCTCACCCGCACCCCTCTGGGGCTCCCAGTGTGAAACAATATGGCACCGAGTCAGGTGACATGGTTATGGGGGCCTCATGGCAGCCCAAAACCTTTTGGCCCTGGCAGCCAAAAACCTTCCTCGAGAAGCAGCCATGTGATCTGGATGGTAGCTGATGACAAGATTATTTATCACTCTTGATGATGCTTAGAGGACCATTATGTGGTGCTGGAAATCAAACCGAGGCTGACTGCAAGGCAAGTGCCTTAACCCTTGTAATATCTTTTTTGGTCCCAAATTATTAATGAGACAGTCAATGTCAGGGAAAAAAAGGAGAGCAGGAACATTGTCCATACCATTTCAGCAAGTCTATGGAAAGAGTGTCAGGAAACTTATGGTAATAAATTGCTTGGAGGAGGTGAAATTATAAATATATGTATATGTGTGTATATGTACATATATATGGTTTAGTTATCCTACTTTTTTAAGTATGAAAGTGACTTGATCATCTGCACCTTTTGAATCAGGTTGGGGATCCTTTTTCAATAATGTAACTTAGTTAGATTTGACTGTCAAGAGCTGGAAAAGAGGTCATCCAGACTTGAGTACAATTAGATTCATTGACAGCGTATATTAGAATGGAGACCCATTCACATAAGTACATGGTCAAATTCTTCAGTGCAACCACTGGTGCATTGATCATAGCCCACACATCAACCAGCTTCAGCTCCTGAAGGAAATCTCCAAAGCACGAGACCAGTTTTATGTATCTTAGTTATTATCCACTCAGGAAATTGCTCTCTCACTCACTCTATAATCTAAATAAATCATCAGAGGCATCTTTCGTGTTCTAAGCATCCTGCCATCTATGTTACATACTGAGAGAGTAACATGCAAATATGGCAGATGGAGCACTAGTCTGAAAGACTGAGTCAATGAAATGTGGCAAAACCATAGGCAGAATTGGGATTCATATTTTTTCTACTTCTATAAGATGTGGCATAGGGATAGGAAATAATATTAGAATCAAAACAGGTCTCATAGTTTACTATACATTTGGAAAGCTTGCAACTTTTTGCAGAATTGTTTTTGTGTTTGTAGTTACTTTGTTTTTGGCCTACACCTAAGTGGTGTTGTGTGCTTACTCTGACTCTACACCCAGGAGGGCTTATGTGAACATATGGAGATCCAGTGATCAAATTTAGGTTGGTCCAGCACAGGTAAGCACCCTATCTGCTGTACTATTGTAGTGGCCTTGCTTTTTTGTTTTGTTTTTTACGTAGTGACTACACTATAAAAGGACCCAGAATTACTCAGAAACTCACAAATCCTAGGCATGCTTCCATGACATGTTTCTTTCCTTTTCTGCATTTTTGATCTCTTGAGCTCTATTTTTTGGATATTGCCTGCAAGTAGAAGCAAAACTGTAAACAACATCTCTTGTCAATTCCTACTTCAGTATCTAATCTTTCCCTTTTAACGTATTGCCTTGTGTTTCACATCTCCAGTTTTCACAAAATAAATATTAAATCCTTAATTCAGTGTCTTCTCTTTTAAGAGAAGATGAAGTTTGAGATTGACTCCATACAGATTTACAGCACTTTGAAGCCCCTCATTTCTTTTTTCCTGCACACCTACCCCTCTCATCTGTGAGGATACTGTTGTTTCTTCTGCTATTTCTTTATGACAATCTGAGTATGAATTATGAATACACAAGGACCATTCCCTTAAGGTGATATCTTGCCATCTGTTTACATATCCCCTAAGCAGTTTTAACATTTTATATCTAGGAAGTCTCCGCATGAGAAATGTGCTTAATTCTCAGAAAGGACCACAGAATCCTGCAAAACTCTGAGTATGTGTAAAGTTTGCTGCAAGTGTATAGAGTTCATTAAAAGTTCTATTTCTCAATAACAGTTAATTTCAATTTTTGTCTAAGCCCAAGGAACCATGAGAACGCTGAAATAAGGTCAGTTGATAAAACACATTTCAGGAATAGAAGAGCAGAAAAGCAACTTCTTCCTTGTCATCATAAGGAATCCCTGACCATGTGATGCTTAATACGGAACACTGTAGTGACCAGGTGTTTCTCTAAGCACCAAACAAGTATTTTCAATCACCTAAATTGAGTTTCCTGGCAAGCAGTGAGGCAGGTAAGTATATTAAGCTTATTTTCATTGTAGTGAAAGACTACTGGGAGACTCACTAATAGTAGGATATTGTCTTCTCATAACCACGCTGTTTATACTTATCATCTAGAAAGACAGAAAACCAGACTGTTCCATTAACCTGTCAATCAGAACTTACGAAAAGGCACAGATTATATGTTACAAGTTAAATGTTAGATCTTAAGAAAATCACAGGATTTTTAGAATCCTAGACATTCTTTTGCTCTGAAAAGAAAGTGTTCAAGGAATATCTTTTTATTTTTCCATTAAATGGATATATCAAGCTGTGATTTTATAGTCATATCCCAAGAAAATGAATGTAACTTGATATCTTACATTTCTATAGCAATTTAAAGTTTATAGGGTGTTTGTATGAACATTAATATTTTATAAATTCTAGTCTCTGAAAAATATTTCCTCATGTCAGATCCACAAATTCTAAAACTACTTCATATAAGATCATTGATTGTCTTTTCCAATAGCAAATCAAAATTACAATATTTATGTGATTGCAAATTTTTAAAAATAATTAGTGCATATTGCATGACTTTGCTTTGAAAATAACTAGAGTACATGAAGTATTACTATTAATGACTAAAGTTTAGACAAAAGAAGTTAATGTAGCAATAAGTTTTATTTGACATAATGCATTTCTGTCCTTCACTATTTATAATTTTATTGGGAAAATATGTGCTAAAGCAAACAATTTTCATATATGAATAAAACATAAGGAAGAATAGTAATTAATATAAAAGGATTCAACAGAACATAAAGGTGGTTAATATATCTACCTCTTCATATATCAATGCCATTTATATTTCCTTGGAAGACACTAAAGATCGAAAATCAAGCATGCTAATTAATTAGTTTCATTCTCAGTTAACTTGATGGTTTCATATAAAACAGAAATCAGGTTGACTGTGAGCAAGGAGAATGAATAGTCAAGATAAAAATGATCAAGAGAGAAGTGTACAGGAAGGAAAGAAAAAATGTCAGCTTGCTGCATAGTGCAAAGGTCTCTCTTAATGACTGAAAGTAGAACAATTCCTCCTATTCTGTCACTGAACACATTGAAAGTTTGAGAGCAGAAATGACTATATACAAAGGAAGAACCACATAGAAAAGTAAGTGAATATGGGTATGATAGAAAGGGATGGAAAAACAAGGGGAAACATTTAGAGTTAACATCATTGATATTTATTTGATCAGGCCTTTAGTAAGTTTTTGTTTGATGTATGGAAATAGAACTTGCTGATTTGTGCAAAAGGGCTTGGTTCCCTTGGGAATGAGAGTAAATATAAAAGTGAGGAATCACAAGTGGGATTGGTCCTAGAGTCTAAAAAAATGCTGCTTCAATGCGGAGGCATGTGGCATCACAATATTGATAAAAATTTTAACATTTAACATGTTTAATCCGTCACTGTCACTCTCATCCCATTGTTCATCAATTTACTTGGGCGGCACCAGTAATGTCTCCTGGGTCGGCCGTGTGCAAGGCAAAACGCCCTACCCGGTGTGCTATTGATCCAGCCCAACATGTTTAAAAATTTTTATTACTTAATAATTGTTTATCATCACAATAATGATAAAAATTTTAACATTTAACATGCTCTGTGTTTCATCTTTATTTCTCATTGTTTAACCATATGATTCTTCTCTTCCTATACCAAGTGGGTTCTTTCTGCCTTTACTCCAAAATTTTTTCTCTAAGTCAGAGAAAAAATTTGTTTTTCTTTTAAGTTTAGCTTATTCATAAACCAAAGATGGGCTGTGTTTATCTTTTTTTGTAGAAAATCTTCAGCTTTTTAACAAACCACCCTAGTAATCTGACACAAAGCTCATGTAATATGTTGGCCTAAGAAACTGTGACCAGAAAGATGGATTTTTTTCCCAAATACAAATTTGTTTCTTACTGGTATAAATAAATGTATAATTTCATTAGTGAGTAGTTATACTTTTCACAATAATTAAGTAACCCAGGCACTTTCCTTTTCTTTCTAATTTTTTGGTAAAATTTCCTCCTCTTTTTTTTATTGAATCACTGTGATACACTGTTACAAAGTTGTTCATGATTTAGTTTCAGTCATACAATGTTCCAACACCCATACCTTTCACCAATGTACATTTTCCATAACCAATGTCCTCAGTTTCCTTCCCATGCTCCTTCCCCTAGCCTTCCTCTGTAGTAGATACTTTACCCCCCACCTCTCTCTCTCTCTCTTTCTCTCTCTCTCTCTGCCCCCCCTCCCTCTCACTCTTTCTCTCTTTCTCTCGCTTTCTTTTTTGGCATTGTGATTGCAATACAGGTACTGAAATATTGTTGTGTATATCACCTTACCTTATTTCAGAACCCAGTTGTCCAGAGTGATTATTTCCAACTATCATTTTCATAGTGGATCCTTCTATGTCCTAACAGCACTCCACCTACCAACTTGTGGCAAGCTTGCAACTATGGACTAATACTGCTGGCCACCATTTTTACTGTCTTTGTGTATTAGTCTCATATTATCTTTTTTTTTTTTTGTATTCCACAAATGAGTGCCATCATTCTATATCTGTCCCTCTCCCTCTGACTTACTTCACTGAGTGTGTTACTCTCCGTGTCTACTCATGTATAAGCAAATTTTATGACTCAGTTTTTCCTGGTGGCTCTGTAATGTTCTATTGTGTAGATAGAAGTTGAAGAAACTTACTTTAATATAATCAAAGTCATTTATCATAAGCCCACAGCAAACATTCTCAAATGAGAAAAAGTAAAAGCATTTCGTCTAAGCTCAGGCACAAAACAAGGCTACCCACTCTTGTCACTTATTATAGTACTGGAAGTATTTTCCATAGCAGTTAGGCAAGAAAAAGATATCATTTACATCTATATGAAAAGGAAGAAGTGAAGCTCTCACTATTTGCAAATATTAAAACACTATTTAGAAAACCCTAAAGCATCTACACAAAAGTTCCTAGAAACAATAGATTTGTATAGTAACTACAAAATATTACAAAATCAATAGGCAAAAGTCCATGACTTTTCTGTATACAAATAATGAAAAAAGAAGAAATAAATATTTTTTAAAAATCCCATTCATAATTGCCTCTCAGAAAATTAAATACCTCAGAATCAGCTTAACTAAACAGCTGAAAAATGCATGTTTAAGTCATTTCTAACAACACTTATTTAATTAGTAATTTATTAATAATTAAAACATCTACTTCTAACACATCAGTATTTCTTTGTATTAAATATGTGTGCATAATATGTATAGGTGTATGCTCATTTGTAAAATTTATTATCACTTTGGAGTTTTCTGTTAAAGTATATGTAAAATACTAAGTACTCCAAATTTAGAAATACATAATAAAATAATAATTCATACAAAATAAGTATAACTAGAATGAAATATGGCATTACATACATAATAGTTTAATTTTATTAAAGATTTTTATCTAGTGGATTAAAATTTTACAAAACTATTCCTTTGATTTTAGGATGAAAAAAATTTCTGAGTAAACAAATTCTGATTTTGTTCTAAAAATTCTACATATACAAAAAATAAATGAATAATTGACCTCAGTTTACCTGATGTTTTTGAATTCATAGGTAATTTTTCAGACTTGTTTTACTCTGCATCACTGTCATCCTGTTGATCATCAATTTGCTAGATCGGGCACCAGTAATGTCTCCATTCGTCCTAGCCCTGAGATTTTAGCATCCTCTCTTTATTCGTTCTTCCCAGTGGTGCCACATCGCAGGCTCTTTCAGGGTAAGGAGAATGAGACCCATCATTTTTACTGTATTTGGCATATCGAATATGCCACAGAGAGCTTGCCAGTTCCTGCTGTGTGGGCAGGATGCTCTCGGTACCTTGCCAGGTTCTCTGAGGAGAACTAGGCTATAAGAAGTCTCACGGCTGCAAAAGCGGCCAAGTGCTTCCAGGATCATTGTTTTATAGTCTCTGGATCTTGACCTTGATGGGATTACATGGGGGGAGGGCAGATTGTGGGTGTGGCTGCCAAGCTACTGGAAAATGGAGGGTCTGGGTAGAGGAGGCCCAGTACTGATCCGAGCAGGCTTGGAGATCTCAGCCCTGGGCCCCTCATACCTGGGTTCCTCTGCTGGTTCCTTCATGTGTGAGGCTCATCCAAACGTGTGGAGAGGGGCCTTGATGGCTGTGGCTGGGTTCCGGAGGTATGCTGGGGCTCTGCTTGGGACAGGGAGGGAAACTCAACCTGCCCCACTCCAAGGGGCCCCAGTGAAGATAGCCAGGCTTGGGGGTTATCTGCATAAGAAACTCTGCATTTGATTATATAACCTTAAATAATTGGATTTAGCTTGACATGCCCCTAATTCACTACACTCTTATGCAAAGTCATGTTTTCCTCTATTGTCTTTCTTTTTTTTTTTTTAGGTGACAGTGCTACAGTACTACAGTTTTTATTTTTGGTGACATCTGGTGATGCTCAAGGGTTACTGCTAACTCTAAAGTCAGAAATTACCCCTAGAGGTTCTCAGGGAACCAGATGGAATACTGGGGATGAAACCCGAGTCAGCAGCATGCAAGGCAAATGCCCTACCAAGTATACTAAAGCTCTGCTCCCATTTTATTCTATTTTCTAAGTCACAGAAACATGAGAATTGGTAAAATTAAATCACTAATTTGAGACTGCTTTAGAATTACTTTTTTTCAGGTTATATTTTCTAGTATAATCCTGTCTGTGTAGCTTTACTTGGCAGTTGTTATTGACCAAAAACTATCTTAGGTTATATATTTTTAAAAGTTGTGGTTGTTATTCTAGATTTGTAACATTGAGCAGGTGAAATCTTGCTATTTAAATCATGCTGCAATTACTATTTTATAGCATTGAGTTAGCATTTTAAATTATATCCTTTTGAGGAGGTTCCAATATTTTTTTGTGTCATCAAACTGGAAAAAAAAATCAATCTGGATATTTGTACGTAGGTTCTAGATACAGAGAGAGTTGTCCAGATTTTTCCAGTTCAAGGTAATGTTAGAAGTGAAATGAGTCTATATGCTAGATATTAGTGAAAATACTTAAGCATTTGTTTAATCCATCGAAGGAGTCATCTGCTTACAGATATGATGGGAAAAATGGAGTATCTATTTCATTCCCATTTTATTTTGATATCCTCCTCTTTATATCTTTCTGTACTATAAACTAAACTTAGTATGATTAGAATACTTCCTGACATTAATTTGATAATAATTTTCAAGTTTCATTTCTTAATGGGTATATTTATGATGATCTTGTTGTAGAAAGCTGAACCCAAACTGAATTTTTTTTCCCTTTGGATATTCAGGATTTCAAAAGATACTAGATATATACTGTGAGGAGAGAAAAATAAAGAAATGACTTGAGGCTCAGGAAGATTCCCTCCTAATCCTCTCCTCTCCCCCTCCTTACACATGTACAGTGCAGTCAAAGAAAAAGCATGGCCCTTCCTTATTTTTCCCTCTCCTTTTCAAGAAAATCAGTCTTTAACTACTCGTTTCTTTTCCCCATGGTCAGGTTGGCTGCATCTCCAAACACTTGTAAGTACTGTATGTTCTGACATATTCTGAAGTCATGCATTAGCACCTTTTCATTCAGCAAAGGGTGAGAACAGATATCTTTTGGCAGCTGACAGCAGGGAGCTGGCTGAAAGAAGGGGAAGGAAACTGGAGGACAGGGACACTGTGGTGGCCTAGTGGCTAGCGGGACTAATGCACCAGCTGTGAATAGCCCCTTTTTTGCTTCCTCTCTACCCAACAGATGTCTCTGTCATTGTCATGTCCTCAAGCTATCCCAGTAAATGATTTGCACTAGCAACTGAGTCACTGATGTGGCAATTGAACCTCTTCACAGCTCAAAATTGTTGAGATGTGAACGGATGGTCCCGTAGTTGCACTTGTAAGTTGATAGGAAATGGGATGGACAGGGAGTGACTAAAGAGGACATGGCAGAGAGGATAGTGAAATGTCAAGGTTACCTTGTTTTGTCTGGAGAATTAAAAAGAAAGGCACATTAATATCTGCCTTTCTTTGCTCTTTTGACTCTCTTAGGCTGAAGCGTCCCCTTGCTGTTCTGCTAGATATACATATCACTTTGAAAGATTAAAAAATGAAGAATGCAGTGATCTGTATTGTATATATGCTTTATTCAGTGGAAAGAATGTTAATAAATATACTGTGAGCTGCAAAGTTTGGCAATATAAATAATGTGCCATTTCAAAGTCTGTCAGTAAATGTAATTGAATTTTTCAATGTAAAAATACAGTTCAGTTATAAATTGGAGTCATGCTTGACATTAGTTGGGCATTAGAAGATATTAATTAGATACTGCTCACTTCTACTCCCTGGTTTCTTTATATTAAATGGAATTATCAGGAAAGGAATATTTGCAAGCATGCAATTTAGAGATTTTTATTTTCAAAAACAATCTGCTTGGTAATTTTTAGTGGAGGAGTAAATGCTTTTTTTCAAAAACCTTGTCAGTGAGCTGTCTAAACCATGCCCTTCCCCAAAAGAACACAATGTGAAAAGCTTAATCTATTTTAATACTTTGTGATGATAATAAGCTACAGTGAACAAGTAGCCTAGGGAAAAGAGAGTAGTAGTCACCTTTAAAAGGAAAGAGAATAACAAGTAATTGTACATTTTTACACTAGGCTGATGACAACATTTCCTGTGACTTTGAACTTACTTTGGCTGTCACCATCCTGGCAAACATTCTGCATATCAATCAGACAGTAATTCTTTCATGACATTTGCAGCATAATGTAGAAATTTACTTATGTGATCCTTGTATGTAAGCAGATCATTTATTGTAAATAATTGTTTCTTCATGCTACAGATGCTGCATATAAATTGTTACCACCTTTTAGAGTCCAATACCACATAAAATTTTCATTTATTATTATAATTTTTATTAAATATGCATTCAACCATCTTTGGCACAGCTTATTCTTGAATGTGTATTTTCTGCAGTTGTGTAGTGATGTGGTGTGTGTGTGTGTGTGTGTGTATGTGTGTGTGTGTGTGTGTGTGTATTCCAGTGGCTAATTACTTGGACTGGGTTCCTGAAATAGACTTAACAGCTTTTGGATATTATTGTTGAATATCTGTCATGTTGATTTTTAATTTTTTGTTTTACATTGGAGAAAATATGGTAATTACTACAAAAAGGAATATTTCCATATTTTGGCTTCAATTTGCATAATTTTAATGTTTTCTTAGCATATTTGATATGTTTCTACTTCTCATTACCTTATACCTTTGGGGAAATGTAATAAAATAAAAGATTCTCAAGTTTAAATTTTCTAAGTATCACAGGACTGAAGGAATAGTATAGCATGTAAAGTACTTGCCTCGCATGAACATATTCATATTGGAACTGAGCACAGCAAGAGTGATCCCTGATCACAGCTAGTTGTGGCTCAAAAATAATTTATGAAAATAAAATAAAGTTTCTAAGTATCTAGGAAGGAGATGCCTTACTTCTTAAATATTTAAAGGACATATATATAAGAAAGGCAAAGTATCTAACACTGCATAATGTGTTATTCTTAACTACCTTGATACAATTTTCTGATATAAGATGATAATTTTGATTAGGGTTTGTCTTTATTTTGGGATGGAGATTGAATATAACCTTCCAGTAAGGGTAACCACAAGTTGCAGTTATTTAAAAGCATCATTAGGGAAGATTTTTTATTTTGTCGAAATAATAAATATGTATATGTGTATATATGTGCATATACACACACATATATATATGTAGATGTACATATATACCCAATAGTATTATAGTAACAAAAACTTTTACCTACTTTATATTTTTTGCAAATTGATTAGCTTACAGAAATGTTCAGACAAATAGGTGAAGACTGACTTTGGGGCCTACAAAGAAAAAAATTAATTTAAAAATAAAAAAGTAGAAATAATGAAAATCATGTTTTCTTCATTTGTATAAGCCATGGAATGTTACTTCTGTTGCCTAATCAATCCTTTACATTCCATAGTTTTGAAAATTAGGACTTAAAAAAACCTGGTACTAATTCTGGCAGTGCTGACTAGCTTACTCCTACTGAGTCATGCTTAGCCATGAAACCAGAGTAATTTCCCAGGCTTTGCATCTGGACTTAGTCACAGTACTAGTTTTGTCCAAAATTATATGAACTAAAGTGATGTATTGGAGCTGAAGTGAATAATACACAATAGTTCTATTCTGCAGTATCCACATTCTTCCAAGTAAACAAAACTACAACTAAAGTTATATAGTGGACAAAACAGTCAGAAAAGAAGCATACCCACCTTCTGGAAATGGTTTTATGAGATACTTCTGTGTGTGTGTGTGTGTGTGTGTGTGTGTGTACAATACAATTATTTGGAAATTATTTGTTTCAGTTATTTACCCTTCTTATTCTTACTACAGCTGAAAGGAATTGTTCTACATCTTAAAAATACCTCTATATGAATAAGATCAAGGTTGGCATATTTATTTTAGTAATAATTTCCCTTATAAAGGACAAATCCATTAAAATTACCTCTTAAGATATTAGACATTTTTGAAATCACAAATGTCTTGAATTTACTAAGTTGAACTTTTTTTTTGATGATTGTCTGTGTTTTGCCCCAAAGAGGAACAATAGACAACCATTCTCATTATCAGTGTGAATTCATGGTACATCTATAAGACTGGTGTTGTGCCCCTCAAAAATACCAACACAGACTGCAGTGGAAAGTATACTGCAGTGATCCAAATATCTATGCGACAGAACATATTGGAGAGAAGAATTCAGAGATTATGATTACAAGAGGCTGAGATGCAGACCTGGTAGCCCAATCTAAGGCACTGCAGAATGAAGAACAGGCGTGCTGTGGAGACTCAGCATTTGGAGCAGGTGAAGCCCAAAGGAGTTTCCAAGATACTCCATTCAATCAAGATTGACAGAGAAGACCTCTAAGTTGCATTCCTCCTCTTGGTATCTAAACTGGCAACATCAGTCAGTTTTTGTCTCCAAGTCTCATATCTAGAATCCCCAATAAAGGGGTGCATGCAAATTAGGCCTCGCACCTCAACAGAAATTCCTGCCTCCTCCAGAGCCCTCACCTATCTGAAAAGTATAGCAGCAACTGCTCCACCATCCTACTTGCCTGCAGGTAACAAAAACAAGATAAATAAAGCCATGCTACAGCACCAACTGATGGAGAGTAAAAGATAAGAAATATAAGTTTTTATGGGTGGAACCACATTTTAAACAAAAGCCAAAGGTAACTTAAAAGGTGATTTTTAAAGCCAAATGAGCATACTGAAAATATACTATAAGACAATATAGCACCACATGGAAAAGAACAAATTTGCAGAAATCAAATGCAAGAAAATAGAAAAACAATTCAGTGAGTCAATGGACTAAAATTATGGAACATAAGATAAAAATTGAAGTTATAAATAGTAATCTAACAAAGATTTAATGTATGGAATTCAATAAACAAGATCAGTAGTGCTATCTATGTAACCTAAGGGCATAGAACAACTAAATGAAAAAATGAGAGTGAGTTGAACATAGTGATCTAAGACAAATTCAGGTCAGGAAGGAGAAGAAAGTAATATAGTGATGGAGAGAGAGTTTAGTGGTTAAGGATACTCCTGCTTTGGCATAGCTAGACTAGGCTTGATTCCGGGCATTGCATATGGTTTCCGTTAGGGGTAAACCCTGTGCCCAACAACAACAACAACAACAACAACAAATATATATATATATATATATATATATATATATATATATATACAAATCCCATGAGAGCTAATTTATTCCACATAGAAAGGCAACATAATGGCACCCAGATTAGAAAGAAATAGAGAAAGGGACAGAACACTCAGTTTCTCTAAATTCAAAGAAATCTGCCCAAATTTATAGAGAAAAAAAAACAGAGAAAGAATATTAAGAGCAGGGGGGGAATGTAACATATTAATTATTTCCACAAGGTTTTCAGTAGAACCTCTTATCAGTATTAAGTAGAGCCTCTTTAGGTCAGGAAAGGAATGACACATTAGTAAAATTCTAAAGTATTCTATTCCTAGGTTAAAGAGATAGTACAGAGGATAAGGCACTTGTTGAGTGAGTTTGATCCTAGCACACTATATGATCCCCAGGCCTGCCAGGAGTGATCCCTGAGTAGAGAGCCAGGAATATGCTCTGAGATATCCTTTTCCCATAAAACTTTCAGTTGTGAAGAAAAATATTTCCCACACAAAAATTGACATTTGTCACAATGGGATGACAAGTCACTACTTGATCTTTAATAAAGATCTGAATGGGTCTCTCTTCTATATAAGTAAACAAAAAAAACATTCACACCCACACAAAAATGAACAAATGAATAAAAATATTAGATCCAGAGAACAGAAGATATTGAGGTCTTTAATCCACTTTAATTGACTTTTGTGTATGGTATATGTTGGGGAACTGTATTTCTCCAACATGCCCAGACACATTCTTTACCAGGTCCAATCAGACTCAGAGCGAAGGATAATGGGTGCTTGGAGAAACCGGGATAAGCTGATGGTGGCTCGCTTTATTGTCAAATACACACATGCGATAGCACAGCAGTAGGGTGTTCGCCATTCACTTGTTCGACCTGTATTCCTCCGCCCCTCTCGGAGATCCCGGCAAGATACCGAGAGTATCGAGCCCACACAGCAGAGCATGGCAAGCTACTCGTGGCGTATTGGATATGCCAAAAACAGTAACAAGTCTCACAATGAGAGATGTTACTGGTGCCCGCTTGAACAAATTGATGAGCAATGGGATGACAGTGACACACGTGTTTTATAGGGGGTCTCAGCTTAAGAGGATGGTCCAATCACATAGAGTTTAGCATTACTGATCTAACACCTTTCCAACTCTGCTTTGCCCAGGTCCAATCCCACGTAGGGCTAGATGCTGAAGTTAGGTGACAATTCTTGTGGAGGTTGGGTGAGACTCAAGGCAGGATACCTGATGTTTGTAAAATGCACCCAGACACTCCCTACTGGGTCACTATACAGGGAGAGGTCCTATCTGCTATTCAGGGACAGACTTATCAGCTCTGGTGCCTGTCACTATGCTCCTCAGTTATAGACAAAGGTTAGCACTGTCGTCCCATTGTTCATCGATTTGCTCAAGCAGGCACCAGTAACGTCTCCATTGTGAGATTTGTTGTTACTGTTTTTGCCATATCAAATACACCATGGGTAGCTTGCTAGGCTCTGTTGTGCGGGCAGGATACTCTCTGTAGCTTGCGGGGCTCTCCAAGAGGGATGGAAGAATCAAACCCAGGTTGGCTGCGTGCAAGGCAAACACCCTACCCACTGTGCTATTATAGACAAAGGTAGAAACTTATTTTTCTTTTCCATGGACTAACCAGTTTTCCCAGCAACATTGTTGAAGATATTCTCTTTTCACCACTTAATACATATAACTACTTTGTCATTTGTAGGATATCATTGGTTTGTCCTTTCTCTCTTGTCACAAAGAGTTTGGGTTTATCTGGCAATAATCTCTAAACATTTTAAAACAATATTGGTATGTCCTGTTCCCCTTGCTACAAGGAGCTTAGGTTTATTGGGTCACACCCATCAAAGTGCTCCCGAGTCACTCCCATTCCTTTGTCTATCTGTAACCACTTCTATGTTCTCTTCCCCAACCAATTAATCAGTTTTCCCCCCAATCAGACTCTGTTAATTTGTAAGGTCAGACCTTTCTAGGACACTGAACTTGTATTGTAAGTTAATATTGCCTTTCTCCTCTCCTTGTGTCTTTTGAATAGTTTACTTTAATGCAATGTCCTTTTTGTATGGCCAAAGAAAGACAGTTGTTAATATGCTTTTGTAACATAGGATTTAATTGGCTTCGAATATTATTCCCTCCCGGGCATCTATTTCTCGACTTAAGCCTCAGCTGCCCTTACTTCCTAGCACCCCCCCAAAGTCAGGGTCCCGACCCAGGGCAAGCGGTGAGTTATGTGATACCCTGACATCGAGATGGGCCTGGCCAAAGTGCCTAATGCTTAACTATAAGTTAAGAGCTTGGTCATGGATTGCTGTCATGATCCAAAAGCAACGACGAGACTAGGACCCTGCTAGAAAGACTAATCTGGCCTGAGCACTGTAGTCTGAGATCGAGATGACCCCAGGAGAGCAATTCTATAAGCTTAATGCATCTCTTGCTGTGTCCATACAAAATATTAATATCATAAATGCTTATATGTTAGTTGGACAAGGAGAGGAGAAACACACCCATGGGATTCCGCTCTTGGGTGGGTGTCCTGCTGAAAGAGAATCTGTCCTAGAAGAAGCATCCCCTAAGGGAAAGAACTTAACCCCTATTGATTGTGACCACACCTATGTGTAAGTCCTGACCCCTGATGCTGGGGGATTTAACTAGGCTGTGAGAGTGGGCTGAGGGCCGGTGCCAGTGCCAGATATGGAGAAACTAGATCGAGATCCAGATCCAGAGGAGAAGGAGAATGAAGTAGCATAGGGGAGGAAGAAGCAGGAGGAGAATCAGAGGAGAATGGAGATGGGAATGGAATAAACTGCAACTGAGACCAACCAGCCTGGCCCTCGTTCATTCCTTCGCCCGCCTCGCCATCGCCATCAACCTCCCCTGGATGGGGGAAGTGGCTGGGGACTACCTAATGTGGGCGGCGAGAGAGATAGAACACCACTGCCCTGTACCCCCCCCTTTTTTGTGTGTGTTTACATAGTCATTAGCTAACTGTCTGTACTATTTCAAGTTCCTCTCTGGCCTCTCAATTCCATTCCATTGGTGTTTGAGTCTATCCTTGTTCCAGTAACACAAAATTTTGAGTTTTTAGACTTTTGTAGTAAATATTGGTCAAGTGGGTACCAGTAATGTCTCCATTGTGAGACTTGTTACTTGTGCCCTCTTGAGCAGTGCTACAGTGTAGTAAATATTAAACTTTAGAAACCTAATGCCTACCATCTTATGTTTTTTCCCTCAAAATTGTTTTGGATTTAACCACAACCCCCCAAAAAGGAGAGAGAACAAAAGGGACTATCCTGCCACAGAGGCAGGGTGGGGTGAGGGGATGGGATTGGGGGTTGGGAGGGATACTGTGTTCATTGGTGGTGGAGGATGGGCACTGGTGGAGGGATGCGTTCTTGAACATTGTATGAGGGAAACACAAGCACGAAAATGTGTAAATATGTAACTGTACCTACATGGTGTTTCACTAAATAAAAAATAATTTAATTTAAAAAAATTGCTTTTGATTTTGCTAAGTTTCATGGTTCCATATGAATTTTAGAAAACCCTGATATAAAATCACATTGCTAAGCAATGACTACAAGTAGAAGAATGTAAAAGGGTTTAAATGAATGTTAACCAGACTTATTCAAGTGATTATTTAGCAATATTTAGACATGTCAACTCATTATCTTATACATCTGAAAATGCAATATATCAAATATATCCCTTAAAACACTTATCAAATATACATTTGAAAATATTTAAGTAAATTTATTTTTGGTACTTAAGACTATTCCAGATAAAAATCAAAATAATCCATTTAAGAATCAATGGGATTATTAAACAATATTATCTAAATATGAGTAATTGCCAGAGGTTGGGGATTTAGGTCTGCAAGATAGATCAACTTAACATGTCAAAGATTGTTTGAACCTGAGCACTGGATGGTCCTCTGAGCACTTCTGGGGTTTACCACTGAACACAGAGCTGGGAGAAACCTTCCTGGTATAGACCCCCTCTTAAAAGTTGGAATTTTATAATGATATTTTGTCTGTTGTTTTTTTCTATTTTTATGTGTTATGGGCTGGAGCAATAGCACAGCGGCTTTGCCTTGCATGCAGCCAGCCTGGGTTGGATTCCTCCGCCCCTCTCGGATAGCCTGGCAAGTTACCGAGAGTATCTCACACACATGGCAGAGCCTGGCAAGCTACTCTTGGTGTATTCGATATGCCAAAAACAGTAACAAGTCTCACAATGGCGACGTTACTGGTGCCTGCTCGAACAAATTGATGAGCAATGGGATGACAGTGACAGTGACAGTGACAATGGATACACTACTTTTCAAAATATAGCAAAGCTTAAAAATATGCCGTATAGTTCATCAATGTATAGATTATTTCCTTTGTAATGTGAAGATGAGAGACACAGATAGTTCTGTACTTTGTTGGGCACTAATAAGAAACTTAGTAAAGTATCTGCTTACACAAATTTACTTATTGATGTAGTTATTTTGTTTACACATATTTCGTTGTGTTCTTTCTGTTCGGAAGTCTTAACTGGCTGTACTCAGGGCTTTCTCCTGGTCTGTACTCAGTGGTCACTCTTGGGATTGCACGTGGGGTGGTCGCATATAAGATAAGCAGGGACCTAACCCTGTACTATCTCTCTGGCCACTTGCCAGTAAGCCATAAAAAACATATTAAGGCGTCCTAAGATCAATAATGGAAAGGCAAAAAAAATTAAAACTTGAACTACCAGTTATGCAGAAGTATCTTGTTTCTTTGGTTTTGGAACTAGAGCTGGTAGTGAAAATATCTTAATCTCTGCACCGTCACTTTCTGTCCCAGAAATATATGTCATTTCCCATCTTTTCTATCAAAATTCCTTTTCCAGACTAGGAGTATACCATCTATGACTAGTAGTTAACATTTCAATAGAAGTCTAAACAAGATCTAATTTATAAACTTTCCACTTAATCTAAGTATTAAAGTGCAGTTCTGGGACAGAAGAGATAGTACAGTCGTTAGGCTGCTTGTCTTCCATGCAGCTGTTCCATGGTTGATCCCCAAGCCATATCTGGTCCCCTGAAGCCCAACCAAAATTGATCCTGAATGGTTGTTGGCTGCAGCCCCTAAGGCAAACAAACAAAACCAACAAAAAGTGTCATTACAAACGAATTACTGATAAAACAGTGCTATTAGCCATATTCTCTATTTTGAAAATGGACTGTGTGTATTAAAATAGTCTCAGTTTTATAATCCCCAAAATGACTCATACATTTCTCTATAAACTATGCATAACTAGAACATTGTACACATTTTACTCTAATTTCTGTATAGGATTAATTTTTTTAAAAAATGTGTGAGCACACTTAATGGTTTACCTACATATACTGCCTTTTTATTTTACATTAAATTACCTTCCCATCTATAAATTTGGTTCTAAGTTTCTGTATTTGTTGCACACCACTGCAACATCTCACACATTACATTTTGCAATATTTTGGGGTTATAAATTCCAATATTTTCTTGAGGAAAATGTTATAATTATGTGACTCCAGAAGTGGTATGATTTGAAATACATAATCTTGTAAACTTTATTTTGGGTCCTTTATAATGACATACACAAAGCTAATGTGAGCTTCCATAGATGATGCTATGTGTTGCTGGTCAGTGTGGTGGGAGGGTAGGGGATTGTATCATTTCATGTTCACATGTGTTAATATCAGTATTCTCATAAAAAGTAATTATATGTCAAATATATTCTTACATATCTTGGACAAAATATGTTATTTTTTAAACATATCTTATATACCTGATTGCCTGACACATTGCAATATTTGTGTAACATCTGAAAAATTTAAATGATTAGCCATTAGAAAGAAAATAATGCTAAATATTTAAAGTGAGTCTTCATGTCTTTAAGAGAGATCAAAGAAATGTATAAAATTAAGGAAGCACATATCACATTCTAATGACAACACAGACAAAATTCCTATATTTACTTCTATAAGATTTAAAATTACATCACTCACAAAAATTAGGATAATTGTAACAATAAAATAAGCTGTATTTTAATGATATAATTTCACTGAGATTGTTTCTTTGCTTTTGAAACAGTAAGTGCTTATGTGTTTTGTATTTTTAAAATTTTTTTGTATTTTTTTTTTAAGGTCACACCTGGCAGTGATCTGCCAGGAATAACTCCTGCTGGGACTGGGGAACCCTGTGGAGTGCTGGTGTAGTGGCATTGCCACTTTCAGTTCAGGGGCTGGAGTGATAGCACAGCAGGTAGGGCGTTTGCCTTGCACACGGCCGACCCGGGTTCGATTCCCAGCATCCCATATGGTCCACTGAGCACCAGCAGGAGTAATTCCTGAGTGCAAAGCCAGGAGTAACCCCTGTGCATCACCAGGTGTGACCCAAAAAGCAAAAAAAAAAAAAAAAAAAAAAAAAGAACATTCAGTTCAGTTGTCTCCTTCAACCTTGGAACTCTACCATTCCCTGGAGTCATGTTTTATAACTATCTGTTAAAATAAGTAGAGGTTGGGGAAAACATACTTGTTGCTTAACTACTCTGTTTTGGATGGGTGACAGGGAGTGATGTTTGACTAAAGCCACACTTAGTTGTGCGTGTATGTTATCCCTGACTCAAAAGATACCTGTTGATGTACTCCAGGGACCATATAGGGGTGCCAGGGATTGCACAATTATCTTTAAAGCACATGATTTTTGAGCACATTAATTTGAAGAAAAACATTTGTATGGTTTGATAGTTGAGTAACTTGTTGGCTGTTGTTCTCATAAAAGTCATATTATTGAGGAGGTGGCTATAATCTTTATCTGACTACTGAAAGAAAACAAGAAAATTTCACAGAATATCAGTAACAATGAGAGAGCAGTGAAAGGAAGTAGAGAGGCTGAAGAAAATAATCAAAATCCTAAGTCTGTATGAGAGACTTTATATATGAAAGGACAATGGTTATAGAGTCAAGCCACTCACAAGGAAGTGATTGAAAAAGAGAAAGGACAATTGGCACAGTGAGCAGAGTGATTTGATGTCAACCACAGTAATAGGCCTCTGGACTCTCAGTGTTCAACTAGTACTCACCCTGGGAAATCAGTAAGAGCTAAGATAAAATTCGGTGCCTTCACCTAAGTACCTCCTTATCAGGGCAGTTACAACACTGGGAACAGACTATCAAAAATGAACTGATGAAATGAGTTGCACATAAAACAAACAGGGATTCTGAAGTATAAAGTTGAGGCCTAATCAGAAATAGTAATAATCCCAAACCAATAACAATTATTTTAGAAATTCTGCACTCTGCATATGAAGACAAGTTTAATGACTTGAGTAGTCAACACCAAAGGAAGAAATACTTTAAGATAAGACTTTAATCGCAATTATTCTCATAGATTTATAAAAATGTATCATGACACACACATTTAGAATCAAAATCAACGTTTTACAAACTGAAAGTTTTGGTTGTGATGTCTATTCAATACATGAAAAAAAATATGAGAGCAGAGGAAATCTAAAGATTAACCTACTTCAAAATGTAAAGGAGAAAATCACAAATAAACCTCAGAAGAGGAAGAGAGCAATATGCCACAGAGAAGCCTTTGGACCCTGTGCCAGGCTATCCTAACCAGGGCAACTTGGAGGGGTCAGGTTAGTCCCACCACCTGCCCCAACAAGGCTTCCGCAGCTGAAAACCTCCAAAACCCATTCACTTCCATGCTCCAGCTGACTTCCAGAGGCTTGAATGAGCTTCATCCACAAGTGAATCTGCTGAAAAACCCAGGTATGCAGGATTTGTGCCCAAGATCTCCAGAATTGCACAGAGTTCAGAGTGGGCAACCTCCCCCAACCTCCCTGTGCTTCCAGGAGCCTGGAACTCACACCCCCAAACTGCCTCTGGCACCATATAACCTCATTCACTGTATCATTGTCATCCCGTTGTTCATGGACTTACTCCAGTGGGCACCAGTAACGTCTCTATTACACTTAGCCCTGAGATTTTAGAAGCCTCTCCTTACTCATCTTTCCCAATGATTGGAAGCTATTGCAGGGCCAGAGGACTGAGACCTATTGTTACTGTTTTTGGCATAATGAATATGCCAAAAAGGATAGTCTCGGTAACTTGCCAGGCTCTCTGAGAGGTATGTATATATCTGTTATTGTATTTTGAATAGAATACACCACAGGGAGCTTGTCAGGCTCTCCCAAGTGGACAGTAGACCCTTGGTAGCTTGTCAGGTCCTCTAAGAGGGAGAACTAAGAGGTCACAGGAGCTTGGTTTTATAGTCTCTGGATATTTATAGTCCATAGTCATTGATGGGATTACACAGTGCTGGGGGCAGTTTCTGGATGTGACTGTCTAAGTTTTGGAAAATGGGAGATCTGGGTAGAAAGGCCCAGTCCTGACTCGAGCAATCTTGGAGATCTTGGCCCTGGGTTCCACACATCTGGATTCCTCTGCCAGCTCCCCCATGCATGAGGCTCGTCCGAGCTTGTGCAGAGTGGCCCTCACTAATGGCCATACAAACAAACCTTGCAAGAGAGCAACATGCCAAGATGCTGCAGAGATGCCTCTGCACCCAAAGTCTCCACCCAGTTAAAAATTTCATTCTACCTGTATCACCATATTTAAAATCTTAGAATTCCTGGAGTGTACAGCCTCATTAGCTGCCATACTACATCTTACACTCTATGCCACTGATTTACCAAGAGTAACATTGCACATTTGATGGGGTGTAAAGTAGAAGGTAATCTATTTCAATTAAAGTATAATATACTTTATATATATATATATATATAGTCTATATATATAGAGTCTCTGGCAGTACTCAGTATATATATATATATATATATATATATATATATATATATATATATATATACTGGCTGAGAGTCTCTTGCCCTCATGCCTGGCTGTCTTCCCTGGGGCCCCTCGGAGGGGATGGGCTCCAGCTTCCCTCCTCACCCTGAGCAGCTCCTCGCAGCTGAAGACCACCGGAACCTAGCTACAGCCATGCTCGAGGCCCCTTTCCACACGTTCAGACAGGCCTCATGCATGAAGGTACCGACAGAGGAACCCAGGTATGTGTAATCCCATCAACGGCCAATATCCGGAGAGAGACTTAAAAGCAAGCTCTCAGAAGCGCGCAGCCACTTTGAGGCTGCACACTATATTTAGCCTTCTTCTCCCTCTGGGAGAAACTGGCAATCTTCTGAGAGTTTCCTGCCCACATGGGACAGCCTTGCAAGCTTCCCATGGTGTATTCATATACAAAATCCAGTAACAAGTTGGATCTCATTCCCCTGACCCTGAAGAGCCCCCAGTGCAACATCGTTAGGAGGGCTGAGTCGAGATGGACTTCTAAGATCTCAGGAAAAGGATGGAATGAGATGTTACTGAGCCTGCCTGAGAAATCAGTGATTAACGGGATTTCGTGATCGTGACCGTGATATATATATATATATATATACATACATATATATGTACACAGATATATATGTGCACATGTATGTGTATATATTTACACATGCTAGCAAACAAGGCTCAGTCTTTAGCCTCATGTTAGTAATCTCTTATGCAAGGGCTTAATGGCTATAGGTTGTGATACAACCTTCTTCACACAATTTCCTCTAAGGAAACTTTTGTGGATCATTTTTGGTGGGTTATTCATAACAAGCATACAGAATAAATTATTTAGGTCCTGTTTTTTTGGGCCAGACTTTGGGTGTTGGGGTGGAAAAAATTCTAAATATGGTGGTGGCAAGGTGTATTGTTGTGGGGTTGGTGTTTGAATATTGAATGTAATAAATTATTGTGAAAAACATTATAAAAATAAAATAAAATATAAGAAATAAAGTAAAAGAACTCAGAAAGGAACTGTGTATTTATATGCCCTGAGTTTCACCTCTGGCAAAACAAAACAAAACAAAACAAACATAAAGGGGCAAGTTAACTTAGAGTTTTGGAAAATCATCCAAGACACATGCTTGCCTCCAAAGTTGCACATATATGACAAAAATAATAAAACTTAAGACCTGGGTTTAAAAGTGTAAGGGAAAAGCCTTTGGGGCTGAAGAGATAGTACAGCAGATAAGGGCTTGCCTTGCAGGCAGCTGACTGGATTTCAATCCCCAGCATCCCATTTGGTCGCCTGAGTACTGCCAAGACTAATTTCTAAGTGCAGAGTCAAGTGTAAACCCTCAGCATTACCAGGTTTGACCCAAAAACTAAATGAAAAATATAATAAAAAGAAAAATGAAAACCATTCACTAAGTCATTTTTTTCTAATACTGAGATTAAAGGTAGAATAGAGTTGGGAAGTTAGTTAACAAATCTTACAAAAATATAATGCTAGTTCAAAACTGAGGCAAAGATAATATGCTGGAAAGGTTAATTTTACAGAAAAATGTGTTATTAAATTGTACTGTTTCATATAAATATTATTAAAAGTATCATGCATTATGACAGTTACAATGGGATAATTCTTGATTTAATAAAACTACATTAATTATTCACATAGACATATTAAAGAGCAGTTATGATTGTTTCATTACATCATGCAAAAGAAGTTAATAGAACTCAACCCATTCTGTATTAAAAATAAATCACAAAAGGGTTTGAGAGATAATTTTGAAGTAAAAGTGTTTGCCTTGCATGAGGCCAACCCAGTTCTATCCCTTATACCACATGCACCCCCAACCACCACTTAGAGTAATCCTGAGAAGAAACCCAGGAGTATCCCCAGAGCACCTCCCGTTGTGGTCCAAATCCCCCAAATAAATAAATAATCAACAAAGAATAAGAATAAAGTGTCCTCGATTTTATGTCTGTTGTCAGAAGTTTCTAGCATGTCTCATCTTTTTTTTTCTGCTTTTTTTGGTCACACTCGGATATGCACAGAGGTTACTCCTGGCTTTGCATTCAGGAATTACTCCTGCCTATAGCATGTGTCATATTAAGATGTTGCAAACATCCTCATTAAATGCAGAAGCAAGATAGTGCTGCTCCCCACTTCATAGATACTTGAGATTTCCTGAAGGGCTTTAGCCCATGTAGCAAGTGAAAGTAAAGAAATCACAAGAACAACATAAGTGAAGTGACTTTCATCCTATGGATAAGACTAACTAATGAGAAAATCCTATAAAATAGTCTTTAAGAATATTCTAATTGAGAGGAAGGTGAAAATAGAGCCTTCAAGATAGCTCAAATGGCTGGAACACAAACTGTGTGTGCTGAAGTGCAAATTTGTTATCTAGTGCTTTGTGGCTGCCCCTCCAAACCACAGAATGGTGCAGGGTCGAGCATCGCTGCTTCCCCAGGATTCAGCACCGCGGCCAAGTATTACTCAGGCCATTTGTCCCCATGAGCACTGCTTAGTCTTCTTTATACCTACCTAAAATCTATTATTTACCCTCAAATATAATATGAGTTACAACAAACACATTTTAAAAACTCTACTGCACTAAAATAGCTAGGTGTTAATATTTTTAATATTGAATTTTATAAAATATGCATTTCCCAGTTTACTGAGCATTGTGAATAGTTAAAGAGTAAATACACATATTCATTTCAAAGGTGATAAGAGTCAATAATTAAAGTATTTTTTTAAAGATTAAACAAAACATGAAAACGTGTGCCTAATTTTTTGGAATAGAAAACATATTTGGGGCAATAAGACAATCAGTTTATCTGCTATCAAGCCAGTAAAATAAATAAGAAAATAATTATTATAATGTTGTTAAAGTATAATTTCTCTTTATTCCAAATGCTGCAGTTTTTAGTTATATGGAAAATTATGTAAAATAGAGTTTTCTAATCTGCACTTGTGCATATGTTTATGTTAAACAATGGGCATATATTAATTTTGTAATAGAGTATTTTAGTAATTTCTAGGGACATCTTATTGTGTATCATTCACCAACATAACTCTAAATTATAAATGTAAAACACAGCACTGCCTTAAAAATTGAGCACTGCTTAAAGTCACAATGTTCTCTTTTGTGGTAATATTTTTAATAAAATATTATCAGTGGTAAATGTAAATAAAAAAGTAAATTGCTTCATTCATCATGTATTTTAAGCAGTTAAAATGAATGAATTCTCCTTTGAGAAAACATCTGACTAAGCAAAATAATGGTTATGAGTTTGAGAAAATGTTTAATGAACTTACTGGGTAAAATGCAGTTATTATTTTAAAGCCCATTATTTTATGTTTGAAATTAATTGAGTTTTTTTATACTTAAGTTTTTTTTTTCTTTTTCCTCTAACACACTATATAAGTGACCTTAGTAACTTAAAGGATGTCAAGAAAGTACTAGTTGGGGAGTGCTTGGTTAGCAAAATAGCCCATTACTTAATGAATGTATATTATAATTCCTTGTGTTTATTTATCTTGTGTCAGTTCAAAGGCACAAAATAAAATTCATCAGTAATCAAAAGTGATTGTTCATCTAACAGTCCATATTGTAGACATTATGGCTTATGCCCATTTTTTCTAATTCTATAACATCCAAATCATACATGGAAGTTAAAATTATATTTATTTCTAAATATTGGAATACTTACATTAACATATAGAATCATGATTAAGGCAACAAGAGAATATATTTAATTTATAAATGTAAAAATCATAACAACTTTCTTGATAATTTCCTACACTTGGAAGCAAGCAAGTTGTCCTTCAGTATTGGGTAAATTCATGGTAGGACATGCACACAGTGAAATGGTATTCAATACTAAGTGAAAATAATTTATCAAGTCATAAAATACTTGAGGAAATAGTTGAGGAAATTTCATATTCAAATAGATCATTGAAAGAAACCAATTTGAAAACAACAAAATATGATGTGTTCTAAGAAAGCAAAACTATGGAGACAGTAAAAAGAATGGTGCTTGACAGAAGTTGGAAAAGGGGAGCAGAGCACAGAGCGTTTTTATCCCTGTATCACTGTATCACTGTCATCCTGTTGATCATCGGTTTTCTCAAGCGGGCACCAGTAACGTCTCCATTCATCCTAGCCCTGAGTTTTTAGCAGCCTCTCTTTACCCATTCTTCCCAACAGTGCCGCATTGGAGGCTCTTTCAGGGTAAGGGAAATGAGACCCATCTTTGTTACTGTGTTTGGCATATTGAGTATGCCGCAGAGAGTTTGCCAAGCTCTGCGGTGCAGGCAGGATGCCATGCGGGCAGAGGGCTTGCATAGTAGTGAAATATTCAGTATAATACTATAATCCTGAATACATGATGTATATTTTCCAAGTGAATAGATAGAAAAACCTTGAAGTGAATTCTAATGTACACTGTTTGCTTTACTACAATGATGTACCAATGTAGTTTCATAAATTGGTATCTTAGTCATGGGTGAAGCTATGCATTAATTTTGGGAAGCCTGTATGGTGGTAAAGCAAAGGATATTTGAGAAATTTCTGCATATTCTGCTTATTTTTGTCGAAAAACTGATATTACTCTAAAAATTGTTCATAACAACAGCAAGGCTGAACATAGTAGCAATTCTTACATTTTAATCAGGACCTAGTAATTTGGGAAAAATAAATATTCCAAAACCATAGAAGTCAATCATATGATACATTGTGAAAATTAATAGATGATATCAGATCTTTGCCACCATGGGGAATATTTTGGCCTTGCAATGATATGAATTTTGAAGATACAATGTTGTGTTAAGGTTAGTGAGCAAGTAAAATTAGACTGAGAAAAAAGAATTATGAACCAAAGAAAGTTCATTTTAGAAAAATTAATTTCAATAACACAAAATAATGAACAGATCTAATAAGATATATGTGAAAAGAAATAATTTGTATTAGAATCATGTCTGACAGGTAGACATATTATAATATTTGAATTTGGAGAATAGCAAAAGTAATTAATTTTCCAATAGAAGTATGGATTTCAATAGTTTTATGGTGTTAGAAAAATTCACTCATGTCATTGCTAATCATTCCCTCTATCCTTACGATAACTTATATACACAATGCATAAAAATATTTTCTGCGATTTTTAAAGCATGAAGCTATATCTTCCATTGCAGTTTCATTCTTACAGTGCAAGATTGATAGGGAAGTTAACCAAGTATGTGCTGAAGGAGTAAAATGAAAAAAGTTGAGAAAAGAAACACATACAGACACCTAGAACATTGGGAAAGAAAGAGAGAAAGAGAGAAAGAAAGAGAGAAAGAAAGAGAGAGAAAGAGAGAGAGATAAAGAGAGAAAAAAAGAGAGAAAGAGAGAAAAAAGAGAGAAAGAGAAAAAGAGAAAGAGGAAGGAAGAAAGAAAGAAAGGAAGGAAGGAAGGAAGGAAGGAAGGAAGGAAGGAAGGAAGGAAGGAAGGAAGGAAGGAAGGAAGGAAGGAAGGGAGAAGAAAGAAAGAAAGAAAGAAAGAAAGAAAGAAAGAAAGAAAGAAAGAAAGAAAGAAAGAAAGAAAGAAAGAAAGAAAGAAAGAAAGAAAGAAAGAAAGAAAGAAAGAAAGAAAGAAAGAAAGAAAGAAAGAAAGAAAGAAAGAAAGAAAGAAAGAAAGAAAGAAAGAAAGAAAGAAAGAAAGAAAGAAAGAAAGAAAGAAAGAAAGAAAGAAAGAACACACTGATTTGGAATTAATTTTAAAAGTTTGGCACTAAAGTACCCATGATCCTTGAGCTATATTGACTTATGTTTCTGTGTTACTTTCAATAAACCCATTTTTTTGCTTAAACAATGTAGTGGGGCAGTGAGCAGGTATATCTGACAGTTGTCATGACTTACTTCTCGTTCTATGCTTAGGGATCCCTTTTGATGGGACTTGGGGGATTATATGAAATGTTTAGGGGTGGAACCCAACCCTACTCACTCTATCTTCAGCCCCACAACTTGCTTGTTTTTGTTTTCATTATCTTGATCAGTGGAATCAAGTAATTAAAAATACCTTTGGATCCAGATCCTGGATAATTTTCCTATGTTTCCTCAATGTTTCATGGTTTCTATTATAATCTCTAGGTCTTTGATATACTTTAATTTTTTAAATTTTACTAAAGCACTTTGATTTATAGTTATTTATAACTGAATTTTAACCATATTTTAGCATGGATCCCACCCTAGTGTCAACTTTCCTCCATCAATGTTCCCAAGTTCCCTTGTCTGCCCTCCCACCCACAGATACCATTTTGATAGGTTCCTTTTAGGTTCAGGTACATTAGTAGCACCGTAGCACTGTTGTCCCGTTGTTCATCAATTTGCTAGAGTGGGCACCAGTAATGTCTCCATTGTGAGACTTGTTACTGTTTTTGGCGTATCAAATACATCTTGGGTAGCTTGTCAGGCTCTGCCATGCGGGCGCGATACTCTTGGTAGCTTGCCAGGCTCTCCGAGAGGGATGGAAGAATCAAATCCAGGTAAGCCCCATGCAAGGCAAACACCCTACCTGCTGTGCTATCACTCCAGTCATAAAATGATAGAGCTAAATATTCAAACCACAGAGTCAACAATTATGAAATCTTGAAACCAAAACTATAACAACTGAACCTAAAAAATTAGATACTGTGTTAGCAGAAAATTCCCCATAGCTAGGGTCTCGTGACCTTTAACTTGAGAAGTATAACTCCAAGCCAGGGTCCTGAAAAGTTAGCTGACTTCTTTATCCCAAGAGGAAAAGAACTGGAGTAGGAGACCTGGGCCTCACAGTAGCAAGGCATGTTTTCTACATGGGGTTGAGAAGGTTGTTTTCTAACATTTTGATTGCTCAAGAGGTTTCTGTTGTAACAGCAGATCTTGGACTCCTTGTCCTTGTCGGGTAAACCAGAAGGAAAGACATAAGAATTCAGGAAGTGTTTTCCTGACTTCTGGCCTTGGATAGGTAGGGAAAATTGTTAGGGTTGAGAGCTATTTCCCCGCCCCTTTCTTCTTTTCCTGCCTCGTGTCCAGCCTGACAGATGAAATCCTTCACTGCTGAGTAGAAGCCATATACCAACCTGTCTCCCCATAACAGACATCCTTACTGGTCCTGCATAACTGAAAGGGTTATTAAAAATAAGAAGAGCAACACTAACATTGATCTTAGTTTGCAAATAAAAACGTTGTAATTTTTGAATTAGCAGAAAGAAGTCATAAATAATGTGTTTCTGCATGGAAAAATGAAACATTATGAGTAAAGATTGCTTATATTAATATTCTTGTTATTACCTATATTTATATTTTATAAAAAGGGAAGGCTTTACCTGAAAAAGTCTAATATGGAGCAGTTCCAAAGTTATACATTCATTCTTATGATCATTATGAATATTTTATTAATAAAATGTAATAAAATTATGGATCCACATTGCTAATCAGGCACTTTTTTTCCATTAAGTTTTGCCAATTTACACTTTTCCACTGGCTTCTGTGAGCTCAAAGACTTAAGCCAAGTATTGAAATAATACTAAGTAGTCACTGTCACTGTCATCCTGTTGCTCATCTGTTTGTTCGAGTGGGCACCAGTAACGTCTCTCATTGAGAGACTTATTTTTACTGTTTTAGGCATATCCAATACACACTAGTAGCTTGCCAGGCTCTGCCGTGCGGGCTCCATACTCTCGGTAGCTTGCCGGGCTCTCTAGAGGGGCGGAAGAATCCAACACGGGTCGGCCGAGTGAAAGGCGAATGCCCAACCACTGTGCTATCGCTAACCAAAGATAGAATGTGTCAATTAATTTTGGAAATCTCTTTCATTCTTTTCTGTACAAATATTGCATTCAAAATAGGAATCTGGGACCCATGAAAAAAAGATAAACTAGAAACGACAAAATGATGAGAATTATGCAAAATTTATCCTCATTTAAAGCAAATACTAATCAAAGAAGCAGTTCTTCTAATTAGACATCAAGGCTAATATTACTAAATTATAGTTTTAGGATATCTCATCATTAAAAGATTTTTAGGGAATGTGAATGAACACAAAGCTTTTTGGGTAAACATAAGATATCTGTACATTTTATGCGAATCAATAAAAGAAAAAAAGAACATAAAAAACAAGTTGGTTTTCAATGACATAATTGAAGTACGAAGAAGAAAATGGCAAACATAAATGATTTTAAATTAAAAAATATTCCCTGAATATATGTGACTAATTTTTTGAAGTAAAACTTGAGTTGTATCATTTTAACATCAAGTATATTTTATTTCTTTTTTTAACTTGAAAGTAGTTTTGATAATTTGTTAAGTCCAATTACCTTTGAAAAATTAAATGATAAAGTGCTGTTCTATGTGTTTAAAATCTGAAGGTGATTTTAATATTCTACATTTTTAGGTTTGAATCAGCAACCAGCAGTTGAAATTGACATGTGAGAGTTCTGAGTCCCAGATGCTAGCTGCCAACTGCCTTTTTGTTCTTGTTTCCTTGGAAACGGAGGTTGGTTTCATGAAAACAAGGTAAGTACAACTTTTACAGGAAAGAAATGGAACTCTCCTTTGTCAGCTTTCTGGCTGAGAACTGTAAGTGCAGCTTTCCAGAAAACACTAAACTTGAAATCTAGTTGAGGCATAAAGGGGTGTATGGAAAACATCAGTATATAAATGTCTCCTACTTAATTTAAATTTGAGGGAAAATACCCAAAATATTTAAAATAAAATAACAAAGATTTTGTCAAATCCCAGAACATTTGACACTTGTACTCAAATTAAAAATAAAGGTTAACATCAACAATGAGGATTTTAGATATTTGATAATGTTAAGTGGATTTCATCTTGGTCAATAGTTTTCAGTTATGATTTGCTCCCACTTGACAAGTTACTCACAGTGAATAGGGGCTGGTCTTAAAATGATAAAAACTGAAAGGAAGATTCCTATCTTAGCAATATTTTATTAATGTTAGTTCTGTGTTTTTAATGGGAAATGTACACTGGAGAAGGGAAGGATGTTGGAACATTGGATGATTGAAACCCTATCACAAACAACTTTGTAGCTATGTATCTCATGGTAATTCAATTAAAAAGCAACGTTAAAAATAATCATTGTTCTATAGGCTGGTGAGATAGTACATTGCTGGGTGTACTGGGTGCAAGCTGCTTGCCTTTCACACAGCTGAACCAGGTTTGATTCTGGGCACCCCATTTTGTTCACCAAGCGCTACCATTGTGATCCCTGAGTACAGAGCTGAGAGTAAAAAATAAATTAATTAATTTAAAAAGTCATTGTTTTGATCTAACCATCAAATAATAAAGGAAATAACACCAGAAAGATAAAGTTATTTATATAAACCTAAATTCTAGATATCAGCGGAAAAACCTTGCTGTTCTTGCTTCAAGCATTTCCATTTTCTACAATGTTACAGATTGCTTGTCATTTTAATAATTTCAAAGTTCTACTGATTATTTTGTTTCTCTTTAACTATCAACTGAATAAAAGATAACTCAATAATGATAGGTAAGGACCCTCCTGTCATGAAACATAAGCCTCTAGACAGTTCACCTCTGTGTAGCAACATTAGTCATTTTTAGCATTGAAATTAAGTTCTCTATGCAGTACAGAGTAAACTGGGAACCAGCAAACTTAGGAGGTGTTGCCAATTTTATTTTAAAATTAATTAAAGCAGTGATATGATTTTTGTTTCAATTTAGCTTTGAAAACAAAGTGTTTAGACAAAAATCGCCATCTAGGAGCTGAACCAAATTTTGTGGACAGTCTTTGCATCAAGGACATTTTTTTGTAGGCCAAAACAAAGACCAGAAAAGTCCAGGACTACATCTGTTACCTGGTTACCTGTTTGGGTGCCTCAAAAACATAGCTACATTTTAAAACTTGGAATTCCTTTGCCTCTCTCATAGAAATCACTTGAAAAACTGTCCATGTTGTCTGATATTTTAAGAAAAGCTGTCTCTTTAAATTCATGAGAAAAAAATCAGAACTCAAAACGCTAATTTTATTTCAGTGCATCAATAACAGCAATTAAACACAAGGTTCCGTCAATGATGTTCTCGCACAGCCTTGATGTTTCCCATCACACTACATATGGTCCAATTGTTTACAGATTACAAAAAAAAAATCCCTGCTCAGATGTTAAAACAAGATGTTTTCTTCACTTTCAAATGGCAGGCTGACTGCCAAATTTTACAATGAGTTATTCTACGCAAAGGGAAAAAAAAAGTTTAATGATCACAATTTTTCTGTTTGGACATTATTCTATGAGGGGTACCAACCCGAGGCCTGACAAAATAGAATGGCAGTCCCTGTCACTGGGAGGGAGGCTCATGGGAAGATAGTTATTTGTAACGGCCAGAGAAGAGCAAAATAAGGAGGTCAAAGCATCTTTGCCAGAAATAGGTATCACAACATCAAGGCAAACTAGCCACCTGTCAGTGACAACGGTTCCCTATGGCACCGTCTGGCAGGCAGAATTTCACAGTGCGCAACAATAGGTGTTGCACAAGGCACTCGAGCACCTATCAATGGGTCACTGATTCTTTCAAAAGACTTGCTGGTGGAGGTAGAGTGATTATCACAGAGCAACACATCAACAGTAGAAAGATTTGCATTAAAATACTGAATCTTGGTTACTGCTTGGGCTTAAGTTGATGTTCTCATTCCTTAGTTTAATTGTTTGGATTCATGGGATATTCTACTATTAATTGGACATCCAAGAGAAAAAAAATGTACACTGTACACACTTAAAATTCTGTGGATTACATATTTGGGGCCCCTCACAGGTAGAGTGCTGCTAATGGCGTCTGGTAAAAATTCCTTTATGTGTTATATATATATATAATATATATTATATATATAATCACAGTTACAAAGTTGTCTATGATTCATTTTTAGTCATACAATGCCCCAACACCTGACTCTTCACCAATGGGCACTACCCACCACCAATTACCAATGTTCCCAATTTCCCTCCATCCACTCCTTCACCCTCCCACCCCAGTCTGTTTCTATGGCTGACACTTTTCTTTTCTCTGTGTGTGTGTGTCTTTGTGTCTGTCTGTCTGTCAGTCTTTCTCTCTCTGTCTCTCTCTCTCTCTTTCTCGCTTGCTCGCTCGCTTGCTCTCTCTTTACCTTTGATCATTATGGTTTGTAGTACAGGTACTGTAAGATTATCATGTATATCCCTTTTTCTACTTTTTAAAATTTTTTAAATATATTTTATTTTCATAAATGTAGTTCACAACAGTTCATTACACATAATATTCAAACACCAATCCCACCACCACCTTTCCACCACAATAAAAGGGAAGTGTGTGAAGGTTGTACTTCATTCTGGAGTCATGTAAGCCCATAGATAATATATATATATATATATATATATATATATATATATATATATATATATATATATATATATATAAGCAAGTATGTTAAAACCAAACAAATGTGTGCTATTTTTGAAAAGTAAGTGAGATAGGGTGTAAGAGTAAGAAGCCACACATTCCAGGAAATTCTGAGTAGTTCTTGTCCAGAAGCTTTAGTTTATAGTCTCTGGGTCTTGGCCATTGAGATTATATGGCGCTGGGGGCAGTTTGTGGGTGTGACTCCTAAGCTACTGGAAAACTGGGGATCTGGGGGGAGGAGCAGTCCTGATCTAAGCAGGCTTGCAGATTTTAGTTGTGGGTTACCACATATCTGGGTTTTTCAGCCAGTTCCCTCTTGGTTTATCTAAGTTTAGCACTCAATTCTTGTCCACAGTGATCATTTCCAACTGTCTTTGTCATAGTGGTCACTTCTGTATTCTAAAAGTTCCTTTACATTTTATGTTGTCTCTGTTCATGGGTAGAAAGGAGAAAATCACCGGATCCCAATTCTTTTGAGACCTGGATGACTTTGCATATTATTTAAGCATCTCATCAATAGTTGTTAGTTAAAAATCTGTATTTCAAGATCATCCAGATACCTTTAAGAACGTGTATCAGATTGTGTATCAGATTGAAAAGTATGTTAAGACTTATCAGTCACTGATTAGTTGGAAATACTTGTCTGTTACTAAGATAGGGTGAAGAGATTCCCAAAGCAGTAGTAGAATAATAATTTTTGAAATTGTCGCACCTAACTTCAGTACCTGCTCCCAGCAGTTAACATGGGAGCTCTAGCATAATTCTAAGTAGGACTCTCAATTTATATTCTAATTTATTATTGTTAAACAAAATCAGTTTGTACCCTTTTAGAAAAAAAAAGAATTTACTTTAAGTTTGCCTACAATCCTTCTATTACAGCTGAATTTTAGATTTTTATTGATGAGTTTTATTCCTTTGAATAATTCCTATTTTAAATTGTTCTATATAAGATTTAATTGCTTAAGGAAACAGCAGCATATTCTAACAAAGGCCTAAAGTGTTATAAATAAAGCATCCATTTTGATTTTTATTTTATATTGCTCAGATAAATGTAAAGTATGATACATTAATGACAAATTTATCTTCAATGTGAAAGTCTTTTTTAATAAAAATACTAATGATGTGATTAAAATCAGCTAAAAATCTGAATAGATAATTTTCCCAAGAAAAATAGAGATGATACATAAAATGCTTCTAATATAATTTATCAAGAGGAAGACAACTTCATACTTATCAGAAAGGTTATTTGATCACTTCAAAGAAATAAAGTAAGAAAATTGAAGAAATAACTAGTTGTGGTGAGAATATAGAAAAAAAGGAATTCCTCGTGTTCTATTTGTGGAAATGTAGATTGTTATATACACTATGGAAAATAGTATAGAGTTTTAAGATAATAAAACAATAGAAATATATGGCTATTTTACTTCTGGGTATTTATTTGAAGAAAATAAAAACACTAATTCAAAAGATACATGCATATATCGAAAAAGACAAGATACAATCACCATCAGAGCAATCCCTGAGAACAAAGTCAGAAATTAGCCATGAGCATCACCAGGTGTGTCCCCACTCCTTCCCCAAATATCAACATAGCTGCATTTTAAAGGCGCAATGTTATGCAATATATGTCAGGAAACTACTACGTGCAATTCTGTAATTTATGACAACAAGCAGGTCAACAGTGACAAAACTCATAGATAACATAAAATACTTTGGTGATTATCAGACAAAGAAGTAAGCACAAAGAGTGAAAGGCACCAAGAAACACAAATGTTCAGCTATGAAGTAAAGGAGAGCATAGGACATCACGCACATTATGAGGTCTATATGCAATATATAATATACTTTAAAGTTGTTAAAACTGCTAATAATATATGGAAAATATATGTGATCATTTTTCATTATATGTAGTATAAAACCACTACTGTATGTCTGAAATTAATGTATGTAAATTACACTGAAAATGCTGTTTTACCAGTATATCAAATGTGTTCAAGTAATGTAATATGTGGCACAGTTTAGATTTGCTTAAGACAAGTCACAGCTAGAAATTACTTTTAACCTGTTATGTAAAACTCTTCAGTAACATTATATAGCTAAAATATTAATATTAATATTAACTATAACTATTTAAATTATGATACTTCATTTAAAATAAACTAAACCATAGTTATATATATTTAAAATATACAAATAGAAATGGACTTGAAATTTAATTACCCTTATAGAAACAAAAATTCCACATATATTATTATTCATTATTTATTAACTTATCAAATTAGTATTACTAATATTTGGGGTTTGAAGACCTCACTCAAGGTACCTAGAGCTTATCTCTGGCTCTGTGCTAGGCAATCATTCCTGGTGGTGCTCAGGAGACCAGAAGCAGTGCCAGGGATCGAACCAGAGTTGGTCACATGTAGAAAGTTGTCCTATGCCCTGTTCTGTCTTTCCAGTCATAAACTTATGAAATTATTTAATCAGTTATGAGTTAGATTTATGGGCATTCAGAAGATTAACAATTATAGCTATGGACTTCTCTAAATAGTTCTTGGTGAAGTAGATATGTGAGTAT
Organism: Sorex araneus; assembly: GCF_027595985.1. NCBI lineage: Eukaryota > Metazoa > Chordata > Mammalia > Eulipotyphla > Soricidae > Sorex > Sorex araneus. The sequence continues at coordinate 168,279,408 of NC_073302.1, forward strand.
CAGTCTCCAAATACCCTAGGGGAAGCCATTATTTGGTTATCTGGGCCAAGCACTGAATCTCTTTTCTAAATGATGACTCTGTTCATGAGAGGGCTTCCTACTTTGGGTTTGGGGAAAGAGGCTGTATCAGGATTTCCAATCATTTTCTTCATATCTCTAAGACTTTTGTCATCCTCTTCTTAATGTCTATCTTATTAAATGCTACTACTTAAGTTAATGTTTATTTCAGGAAATAAAGTTTCTCAAAAGACCTAAGAAGATATACACTTCATTAACAGATTTTTTCTTATGAAGTTTTGAAAATCTATTTTATAACAAACTTTAAATTATTATTTTAAGAAACTGGTATTCACATAAAGGTCATAATTAACATAAACTTAAAATTTGTCCTAACTCTTGCATTTACTTACATAAGACTTATTAGTAATTCCTTTTATACTAAAATATTAAATCTAATTAGCTACTCCAAAATTTCTTTGCATAATAAATATGATGATAGTGCATACTGTTCTCTATAGTGTTTGCTTTAAGTTGGAAGGTAAATCCAGAGCATCAAGCCATGGCAAGTATTTACTAATGTATTCAATAATTTTGTATCTGAAAATAGAAAGTAGGAAAAGAGCTGGAACAAGTATCAAAAAATTAGGCTTGGTAAAACTTTCCACTCAATAATTTTGTGGGGTGAGAATTTGTGTCATGGCCTGCTGTGCTCATAATTCAGTGCTCAGGGTTCACTCATGCTGGACTCTGGGAACCATATGTGGTGCTGGGATTGAACCCAGATCAGACACATGCAAAACAAGGTCCCTTTTATTTATCCTCTATCTCCAGCCTTCCAACACAATTTTAAGTGATATTGGACATTCTAAGAATAGTAACTTCATGTAAAAGTGAGATGGTCAGATACCACCCTAATGCATCATATTTTGTGTATTTCTTATACATGCCAGTGAGAGAAAGAGAACTTATTTATTCAAAATTGCATCAGAAAAGATTCCTGGTCTTTAGATATATTTTTTGGAACACTGGCCAACATTTTCAACAGGAGTAATTTTGAGAATAGTGTAAATCCTGAAGTATATAATTTTCTTATATTTATCTTTGTATGTAGTGATTTAAGTGTCCATCCCTTTCCTACTTTTCTGCAATGTTGATAATGAGAGTTTCCACCTCTTGCTTCCATTTATGTGAGATATTTTTTGCTTCCTTCTTAAAGTTTCCAATAATGTATTGCTATATTTCTATATATAACTGTTTCTTCTTACATAATGTTTAGGCTTTTGAATATTTAAATTTATAATTTTCATTAAATTTCGAAGTTTTACCATAGTTTCTTCAAATACTTTCTTGCTTTTTTGCTTCTTTTTTCCAAATAATTGTATCAGATAACCTGATTTTTTGTCTCAGGGTATAAGTATTTGTTTATTTCTTCTTGCTTTTATTACTTTCTGTGCTTTATATTGAGTATTCACAACTTCTGTATCCTGAGGTTCACTTGTTTCCAGGTTTCATTGTTTGAATTGATATTAACTGTATCCAGTGTGCTTTCCCTCAGATATTGCACTATCAGTAGCTATAATATTTGGGGTTTCCCTATATGATTTCTTATTTTATCGTGTCATATTTCCATTTTCTCATGACTGTATTGATTATTTTAATAGCTTTAGTTATGACTGAATGTATAAGCACAAAAATCATGTTTAAACATGAACCCCAGTTTGATAGAATAAATATTAGGGCCCTTTAGATACAATGAGTCAAGGAGAGAAAGTCATTTGGGAATGAGAAGAAATTCTTATTAAATACCATCGGTACGTTGGTGTTGGATTTGTCTTCAAAACTGTGAAAGACAAATACTAGAATCAGAACAATAGAGTAGGTCACCTGCCTTGCATGCAGCCCACTTTAGTTCAGTCCTCAGAATCCCATACAGTCCACTGAGCCCCACGAGGAGCAATTCCTGAGCATGCTGGGTATGGCCCTAAAACAAACAAAAAATATTTTCATTTGTTCTTTTGATGAGCTCATTTCAAATTTTGTCATTTTAAGCCTATTGATATTGATTGATTTTATTATGTAAATATATTTTGGCCAAGAATTTTTCTGGATCACCAATTTATATCATGTCCTTGTAACTGAATTGATATTCATGATGATTCTAACCATGAAGTGTTTTGTGCTTAGGTGTTCCATCCAGTATAACTAGTTGGGAAACAAACTCCTCCCATTCTTTATGTGAACTTTGCTCCTTAATGTGTCCACTACTTTCTGATAGTTATTCTCTTGCCTTCAGTAATTCTACTTCCCATGCAAGGACAGAAAACTATTCTGCCAAAAATTGAAGGGGATACTTCTGAAGATCTAATGATGTAGCCCACTTAGTCTCTCTGAATGAGAAAGGAATCTTTTCTCACGGAACATTGTGCTAAGCTGTCTAGTGTCCGATGTCTAAAACTGTCATATTATTGCAGTGATTTAAAGGAAGAGCAAAATCTTACTGAGAGAAATCTACAGGGAGAGCAAAAAATCTTACAGACTATTCCATCATGCTGGTAAAGTATCCCAACTGATTTCTATATTTATTTAGCTGAAAAAGAAAGAAACTAGAGACTGGAAAATAGCATAGCAGGTAAGGAACTTCCCTTGCATACAGCTGACCCTTGGTATATTCACATGACACATATAGTCTCCAAAACCCCTCTCAGAGTGGACTCTGAAGCCCCAAACACTGCTCAGTGTGACTCTGAAACCAAACAAAAACAAATAATTTGAAATATTCAACCACTAGTTGAATTTATTTACTTCATATTTATATGTATTATTAAATAAAATTAAAAAGTATACAAAAGAAATTCAACTCATAGTAATTTCATATGTCAATATCTAAGATTTGACATGAATGCAGCTACCTACACTACAATTTAAAATATAATTGAAAAGAAATTCAACTTAAAAAAAGGAAGAAAATTGCTGCTCTGATACAGGTGTATTTCTTAGGGAAGCACTGGATTCCTCCCCAAAAAGTAGAATGTTGTTACTTTGTATCATTTAGATTTTGGGGGGGAGTTAGGTTACAAGGTTTACAAGGTTTTAATACTTGAAAATACATTTAGGGTTTCACGAACAAATTAAAATTCTAAATTCTTATAATTTTAAGCAATTGTCATGGGAATAACTATCTACAAAATAATGTTTGTATCTATGAACTTTAAATAAAATGAGAAATTTTGTTCTACTACAATGGTACCAACATTTTGAGTGGGGCAATGTTAACAGATAACACTATTACAAACATAGAGATAAACAAATTCCCAAACCAAAATGAACCAGAATGTATTTTAAGAAATTGTGATAAGCAAACACTAAGGTATTTCTTGTATTTATATACATGTGTGTCATGAATAAACATAATTTTAATATTCAAAAATATTACCGCATTTATTTTTATTTTAGGGTTGTTGAAATTAAACACTTTGGTAGCTTATTTATATATTTAAATAGAGTCATAGATAGTAACAAATTATTGTCATCCATGTGATTAATTCACAATGCATACCACTTAAAATAATGGAATTGCTTTAATGTTCTGTTATCATCCTTAAATCAAACATGAAAATAATCATTTTGCAAGTATAAAAATTAATATTCATTTTGCAATCTATCAAATTATCTTATAACCATTGTGAATTTCACAGTTAAAATTATAAGCCCTTACCTTACTCAGAATAATATTATCTGAAATTTTAAAACAAAAATATAAAGTTGATCTTAAAATCACATATGCACTCTTTTATAAATAATTACTATAATTCATGCTTTTAGCAAAGAGTCTATTTGAGGTATTTAGTTTGCTTTTTATTATAAAGCCCATTTTAAATGAGTAGTTTTATTTTAAACAAAGTTTAAACATAAAATCAAATGTAGTTTAAAAAGACCACAGAATTTAAATTAGGAAAGAGTTACAGAATATACATTAGTCTGTAACTATGTATCTACAGAGTTCTATAGGTGTAATTTTATTAAGGCACCAAAGTTATGGATTTATAAAGTGATTAAGGTACATATGTCAATATACATATGCATATAAAGTGCAAGACATGAAAGTATAGTCCAAGGCAAGGACAGGAATATTTTCTTTCTTCGTCCTCATAAAAGACTCTAAAAAGGGTTATATTAATGTTGGAAAATTGATATTTATTATATTTTATTTGTATTTAATAAGAATTAGAGCAAAACAAATTTAATTCAATGTTTTGTCTTACCATTACTCCTTTAAATAAGAGTATGGTAACTTACAAGGTAACATGTCATTCATATATGCCATTCATGAACATAGAAATAAATTTCTGCTAAACTGCACATAAACTATAATAAAATACCCATTAGACATCAATTACTGGAGTGGTAGTCAAAAAAAAAAGATAAATCAAAGCTCTTGACTTAGCATACAAAATTCTAAAAAATAGAAACCAACCAAAATTTTGTTGTTTATAAACAATTTATAACATTGCTTTTGCCAGTAAAGTTTTAGTTCAACACACTTTATTTTAGTTGCTGCTCATGGAATCTAGAATTGTTTTCAGATATCCAGAAAGATGTCCTGGAAGGAATTAGTGTTACTATCTTTAGGGAGTTGATGAAGACAGGAAAGCAAATGGTTCCCATCTACTTGAGACTGTTAATTTTGTAGCAAATAAACCACGGGGGGGGGGGGGGGGGGAAGGTAGTACTATAGCACTGCACTGTTCTCCCTGTTTTTCATCTATTTGTTTGCTTGACTGGGCACCAGTAAATTATCCATTGTGAGACTTATTGTTACTGTTTTTGTCATATCAGCCACTGATAACTTGCCAGGCTCTGCTGTGTGGGTGGAGCTCTCCGAGAGGGATGGAGGAATCAAACCCAGGTCAACTGAGTGCAAGGCAAATGCCCTACCTGCTGTGCTATTGCTCCAGTACCGAAAAAAGGTAAATTATAGAAATACATAAAATAGAATCAGTTCAGCTATGAAACAGAAAAATCTTTGCAAATTGCGAATAATAATAAGCATAAGGCAGATGAAGAAGGGAAGTTTAGAGTCATGATTAGTGTCTCCTCTCATTTCTTGTTGCTGTGTCTTTTCCGAGTGGTGGAGACGGGGGATGGGAGCAGGAAGCACTGGGGGCAGTGGTGCTCAGGGCTTACTTCTGGCTCTGTGCTCAGTGATCACTTATAGTGTCTCAAGCAAACATACGGAGGCCTGGGGAAGGAACCCTGGTTCACCCCCTGCAAGGCAATCACCCTACCTGCTATTCTGCTGTACCCTCCCTCCCTCCCTCCCTCCTTCCCTCCTCCCTTCCCTCCTTCCTTCCTTCCTTCCTTCCTTCTTCCCTCTCTCCCTCCTCTCTCCCTCCCTCGTTTTTTGTTTGTTTGGCAACCATGCTCAGCAATGCTCAGGGCTTACTCCTGCCTCTGCATTCAGGAATTACTCCTGGTGGTGCTCATGATACCATAAGGAATGCCAGGGATCAAACCTGTGTACAAATGTACAAGGCAGGTGCACTACCCTATATAATCGCTCTGGGGTCCCCAGACCCCAGCCATTTCCCCTCATATCTTAGGTGTTTCAGGGTTTTGTCAAACCATATAATTCAATTAAAAACTTTTCATTTCCTGAAATATGAGTTTCCAATTGCTATTTTCTGTTTTTGTTTGTTTGGGGAGTATGCTGCAGTTGATGCTCGGAGCTTACTCTAGGCTCTGTGCTCAGAGATCACTCCTGGCAGAGCTCAGGAGACCATATGCAATGCCCTAGAATCAAACCTGGGTGAGCAACATATCCACTATATTTTTCCCTAAAGCCCCAAAATTCACTATATTTTTGAACAAGTTTAAATATCTTGGATTTCCTTCAGTTTTTCTCTCAAATACTATACTTCCATTCATCTATACAAAAATTCCAATTCAACTTCCTAAGAAAAATTCAAGTTTATTCTTTTATTACCCATCATCACTTTCACTAATGTTATTCTGCTCTCTATCAGCTTTCGCTTGGATGACTGCCATTAATTACTCTCCAGCAGGTCTTTCTTTAGTGTTACCACTTTACCATCCACTTTATGAAAATGTAATGACATTTTGAGATACAAATATGAATCTATCACCATCTGGTTTAAAACCTTTTTGTAGTCCTTAATTTACTGACTACCATAAGCCTCATTTGAGAATTGATCTCTGCCTTACTTCAGGAACACCGTTTACTATAGAGTGTAAAAACAAACAAAAACAGCAACTCGTTTCAGTTTCTCTTGCTCAGCCTAAACTCCCATCTCCTCACTTTTTTCTTTTATAGGAAACTCCTATTCAGCTTTCAGAAGTCAGCTTAAATGGCTCCTCAACCAGAAACTAATCCCCTAATTTCTAAAATTCAGGCAAGTTCCCAAATTCTATATTCCTTTAGTTTACTACATATTTTTGCCACAATACCTATACCATATTTTTATATTATGCAAGATAGTCAAATAGCTATTATTCTTTGCTATTATCTGTCATCTGGGCTGGAGCAATAGCACAGCAGTAGGGCATTTGCCTTGCACACGGGCAACCCAGGTTCGATCCCTCCACCCCTCTTGGAAAGCCCGGCAAGCTACTGAGAGTATCCCGCCAACAGGCAGTTCCTGGCAAGCTATCAGTGGCCTACTCAATATGCCAAAAAGAAGTAACAAGTCTAAAATGGAGACATTACTGGTGCCCGCTCCAACAAATCAATGAATAATGGAACGATAGTGCTAGAGTGCTACATTGCTATTATCTGTCATCTACCTTTGTGCCACGCATATGAAACACAATATATTTATTAAATAGAAGTTTGCTCAGTGATCATCATTATGGAATACATTTTATATGTAAGATGGGTGAGTTTGTGTAATAAGCTATTGGATTCTTTTTATTGAGACATATCTATTTCACAAAGAGTATTGATAGTTTGGCTTCATAAAATTGAGGACAAAACTCTAGTTCACATATTTATGCTGTACTTTTTCTTTTTTAATTTAGACTATAAACTTCCTGAGATAACCTGCTGTATGATATTTGAGCATAAAGTATTCAGTTGTGGCCCCCCAAACAAAAAATATTTGAATATAATAATAGCAAAGTATAATACTAAAAAGAAGTACAGTATTTGCTTTTTAAAAAATATTTACTTTTGCTAGCACACATCCAAAAGAACAAAAGCAACCACTGTTGGAGAGGATGTGGGGAGAAAGGGACCCTTCTACACTGCTGGTGGGAATGTCGGCTAGTTCAGCCCTTTTGGAAAACAATATGGATGATTCTCAAAAAACTAGAGGTTGAGCTCCCATTTGACCCAGCAATACCACTGCTGGGAATATATCCCAGAAAAGCCAAAAAGTATAGTCGAAATGACATCTGCACTTATATGTTCATCGCAGCACTGTTTACAATAGCCAGAATCTGGAAAAAACCCGAGTGCCCTAGAACAGATGACTGGTTGAAGAAACTCTGGTACATCTATACAATGGAATACTATGCAGCTGTTAGAAAAAATGAGATCATGACATTTGCATATAAGTGGATCAGCATGGAAAGTATTATGCTAAGTCAAATGAGTCAGAAAGAGAGAGACAGACATAGGAAGATTGCACTCATCTGTGGACTATAGAATAATAGACTATAAGACTAACACCCAAGAATAGTAGAAATAAGTACCAGGAGGTTGTCTCCATGGCTTGGAGGTTGGTCTCTCATTCTGGGCAACTCAGAGAAGGGAACACCAAGTAAAATGTGATTGGAGGTCATGTGGGGGAAAGATGATGCGGGCCCAATATAGACTAGAGACTGAACACAATGGCCACTCAACACCTTTATTGCAAACCACAACACTTAATCAGAAAGAGAGAACAAAAGGGAATACCCTGCCATAATGGCAGTGTGGGGTTGGGGGAGACAGGACTGGGGAGGGGGGAGAGGGATGTTGGGTTTACTGGTGGTGGAGAATGGGCACTGGTGAAGGGATGGGTTATCAAACTTTGTAAGGGAGAAACATGAGCACAAAAATGTATAAATCTGTAACTGTACCCTCACGTTGACTCACTAATTAAAAATAAACTATTAAATTAAAAAAATTATTTACTTTTTATAAATTTCATAAATGATGATAAATTGATGCTTAAGTAGTCATTTATTTGTAAGACAACTTGTGTATGGTCACAATTGTGTATAAAAATAATTTTATAGAAATGATTTTCTGTATTACACAAAAAGGATTTATTGAAACTATTATTTCAAAAAAACCCAGAGAAGTTAAAGAGCTGCAGTTGAGAAAAAATATGATACATGGCCACTTTTTTATGCATACATTTTCTTATGTATAAGTTTACACATGTATCAATTTGTACATATATAGATATACCTGGATATTGTTTATAGATCCAAATACAACATATTGCTTTATAGTTATAGAAACTGATGCATATAGTATTTAAACTAAAAAATGTAATATAACCAAGTATGGTTAAGGAAACAAAGCTTTGATTTTCTAAAAGCATGGGTTCTAGTTTTTTTTTTTCTAGAGTTGCCTTTTTTTTCCTAGTCCATGTAACCTTAACAAGTAAACTAGCTCCTCTAGTTTTCAAATGTAAGTAGAATATACTTAATTTATATATAATTGATCATAACTAAATGTATGTGAAATACTGAGGTTAAGGACTAGCTAAGACAATTTCATATACATTAGCAATTTTTAAATTGAATGTTTTTCTTATTGTTATAAATGAGATCTTTGAAATATATAGTCAAATTTTCCAACAGTACAAAGTGAAAATCTGGATATTTTAAGTAAGACTTGAAAAGGGAATGGTAAAGGTCTTTAGCTGAACTGACTCTTCAACTTATAAGTATAACTTGTAAGGTAGAGATTACCAATAAGGACATGTGGTTAGTGAAAGAGTTTCATCAAAACCTCAGTTTTACACAACCCTTTCCTTCATAGAAAAGTGAAGTGTCCTCTCTCTCAAACAAGGAGAGTTTGGTGGTTTGCTAGTGTCTGAGGAGAGAAGAAAGAACCAGTTAGTTCAGAAGCTTCCTCTGTTTTCATTTGATACAGAGATAAGGAGCCATGAGTGTCTCTCCTAAGCCAGAAGTGAGCAAAGTAATAGAATAGCTAGCATTAGACACAAGATCTTTTTCAGTGAAGAAAGCACTGCAGCACTGTCGTCCCATTGTTCATCGATTTGCTCGAGCAGACACCAGTAATGCCTCCATAGTGAGACTTCTGGTTACTGTTTTTGGCATATCGAATACGTCACGGAGAGCTTGCCAGGCTCTGCTGTGCAGGCAGGATAGTCTCAGTAGCTTGCTGGGCTCTTCAAGAGGGACCCAGGTTGGTCGCACGCAAGGCAAATGCCCTACCCGCTGTGCTATCACTCCAGAAAAAATAATGTTTAACAATGTCTCATTGATCATAGTAAAGACTGTGAATGAAGTTCTAACATTGGTTCTAAACATTACAAAAAATAGTGTGGAAATGTATGATAAACCCCATCCACCTCCTCATAAAAAAGTGGCGGAGGGGTCTATTAAATTCTAAAACTTGAGAGAAAGAAATGAAAGTAAGTTTAAACTGAAGGGAAAAACAATTTATATGTCCTAAACACAGCAGAAAATGTCTAATACTTTTAACTGCATTCCAGGCAAAGGAGACAATATCAGTGTTTCTAGTAACAGTCAGTGGTAAGCACTGATCAGAGCGAAGATAACCAGTGCTCTCTAGTCACCTGCTTCACTCATTGACTTCTTTCCTCGCTACACAGACTTTAATGCCTTCTATCCCACGACAGAAGGTGAAACTCAAGAGGCATGTGACAGAGACTGATCCTGCCAAATGACTGGATTGGACCCAAGATAAAGCACATGCCTCCAGCCAATACTGGTTCAACCCCCAACACTGCTTAGGGTCCCCTAAGGATTGTCAGGCTGGAGCCCACAATAAAGAGCCAGAGGTAAGCCCTGATCACCACTGGATATGGCACAAACCCCAACCCTGCCCCCCACTCCAAACCCTAAAGACAGGGAAAAAGCAGACATTGACAAATTCTTCACTTTTGCTCAGAGTTTTTACACTCAAAGGGTACTAGACTAGATAAGGAAGGAACATTTCATCAAGTAAAGTTGGAGAGTTCTGAGGTTCCCCCGGGTTTTATCTGTACTAGTTAAAACAACAGCCATTAGCAATAGTTGACGTTATTTAAAATTATTAAAAATAAACAAGATTAAACGTTCAGTTCATCCATAGCCCATTAGCCATAGATAAAGTGCTCAATAGCTACACAAGACTATTAAACAATGTCCATACAGATCATTATTAACAGTGGTTCTGTGTGTTCTAGTTCCGAACTGAAAGTTTATTATGAGTGAACAGTATGTTCTTATAGTGGAATTAAATGGCCTTTGCTTACATCTTACATCTTTATATAACATATAAACACTCTTGCCTATTTATAATCTTCAGTATTTGCATGACAAGGATGGAATAAAGTGTCTGGTATTAATTTGCCTTCATGCTCAACTTTTTTATCTCCCTGGGAAAATTTCATGTTGTATAATGAAAAAAAAGAATATTTAACAACTAATAAAAGGTACACACTTGAGCAAAACAAGGTAATGGTATTTGTAATATTCTGATATTTGATTTAATTTTTTAAAATATACAAAACACTAAAAGTCACTTCAGTGATTTGCATGTTGTAAAACTTTATTTTAAATTATTGAGAATTTAAAAATATTTATGAATATATTTTTTCAAAAAGTGGTGAATTTGATTTCAATCTAGTATGTTATAATAGTCCAGTCATTAACATGAATAATTTAGGTGCTTGAAAATCTTATTATACAGCTTTCTTTTTTTGCCACATGCATAACCTAGAACAGAAGGCAATTAGATTTAGTCCACTTACAAACATATTTGTTCTCTTTTCATCTATTTCTTTCCCAAGATTTAATGTGACATATTAAAAACATAAAATCATATGAAATACTTCAGCATAAACACGAACCTACAAAAAAATTCTTAGCACATAATTCCACAGGGAAATAAGTGTAAGTTTTCTGTTGAAAACATATGGCAAACTCACAAATAGTGCTTTTGCAGGTGTTTTTAGTGGAAATAATGTTGCATATAAATCTCCAGAAAAATGATAACGGGGTTAGTGTTTGAGATGCAAAAGCGCTTATAGTCCAATCCCCCTTTGACAGATGTGGAAATTGAGGCACACTGACACTTTCCTTGAGTGGTATCAAATAGGAGTCACAAGCTTGGAATCTCAATACAAAGGGCTAAATTCATGTGTAGACCTTAGCACATATTTACTGGTCATATTTGGGCATGTCCACTAACATCTTAACATCTCTAGACTTTATACTTTTCCTGTAATCTGAGAATAATAATATATCTACCTCATAATTATTTAGGAGCTAGAAAATGTTTGTAACATGCAATTTATGTTAGCAATTTTTATTTTTTTTATTTATTCAGTGCTTTATGATTTTTCTGGTCAGTTAGATGTAGAGATACAGCAAAAGAAAAAAACAATAAGCCATTTACCTTCCTCTCTCTGACCTCAGGTCATTAATGCCAGCACCTCATATGTTGGTAGCTTGGGGTCAGTCCTACTTAGTTATTTATTCAAAGCAGGTCTGTAGTGTCTTTGTAGGTAGAATTAAGACAATAATAATCCTCAGCTATAGTTGCTCCCAGACTCCTCTTTCACATACTTTCCTGTGGAGCAAAAGAAATTCTCTCTGGCTCTTGACCTTCAACTCTCGACCAATTTTTGTCTCTAAGTGGATTTCAAACATTTCAGAATAGTTGAACATTTTCCTACGAGTTACTATATGGTATTTGAGTACAGATCTGTATATATGCTTGCATTGTCGGACAAGAGACAAACTCATGTCAAGTCCACAGAGCAAAATAGGAAGATGGAATCTTAGATTGAACCAAGAACTAACTGCTCGCTAAGTACATAGCTTGTGTAAGGGAAGCAAATGGGTAGTAAAAGAAATGATAATGAAAGCCATCATAGATTCAGCTTCAAAATCCAGACATGCTCCAGTAATCATCAGTAAAAAGTGTAGGTGGTAAAAATATGCTTAAGAAACAATTATGTGTGATTTGATCAAGCACACGGAAGGTAAAAACAGCATTTACGGGTAACAAACTCCAGGAATCAGAAGCAACCAATGTGCAGGTATTAATGGTAAGGCATTTTCTGATAGAAGACTGACTGGCCTGGGAATCTATCTCCAGAAGAGAGAGTGTGGTCCCAGACTCCTTTACTCTGTCTGGCAAAGGAATCAGCAGGTACTGCCTTGCTGTGATTAGGAGCTCAAGTTCAATTTTGTAGTTAAGAACCTCTACTTCATGACCAGGAAGATATCTCAGGGGTTGGGAAGCAAGCCTTGTGTGCATAAGGACCACGTTTGATCTCCAGCAACACATAGATTTCATATCACCTTGGGCGTGACCCTGTATCCTCTACAGGTTTTTGGGCCCGCGCAGCACCACATCATCACAAAACCTGAACATGGAACCATTAGGCCAGGTTGGCTGCATGAAGCCCATGGTGGCCTCAGGGCCCTGAGCACTGCTTGGTAGCTGTCCCCCATTTTGCACCTCAGTATTGAGGTAGAACTAGTCTAATGGCTTTTCAGTATCCTGACCTTTAAGAACAACTGTCACCAGATGAGGAGCATGACTTAGTTCTCAAATATTCCAACTGTTTAATCTGTGATGAGATCAGTATTCTCTTTCAGTCTTGGCTATCAGCCCTCCCATATAATATAGTCTCTCTCTTGGATGTAGAATTTTCATGCCCTAGCTTTCTGTCAGATAATATTTCCCACTTTGGATGTCAGTGATTGTAGTTTATGATTCAACAAAGGTGGAGAGAATGTTTGGTTTCTAGCAAATGAATTATAGGAATTAAAGGAAACTCCAAAGTACCAATAATGGTTAATTCTGCTCTACACTGTATGCAGATTTTCTCTTCTTTTCATGCAAGGCTATACTATAGTCAATATTGCTGTGTATCTATATTACCTCTAAAATCATACATTTCCTAATGCTTTTGCTTCCCCAATCCTAATTAAGACATTTACAGAAAAACACATAATAGGTTTTCCCCATAGGAAACATTTAGCAATGTCTAAAGACTTTTTTTTGCTTTTCACTCTGGAAAATGGGGTGTATTGGCATCTACTATGAATTCACCCCCCAAATGATGCTAAACTTCCTGCAATATGTAAGACAATCTATAACAAGATATTACCCTGCTCTCAATGTTAGTTATACTTTTCTAGAAAAACCCTGATTGCATCTCAGGACATGGAAAAAGCATAGTCCTGGCACCAAGGAGTTAGTCTTGTGCATTAACATACTTCAATACAATTTTACAGTCAAGAGTTTGTAAGTTTATTCTTTTTAATTCTGTAGTTAAACTAATGAAAATTTCATGAAGCAATTGGTCTTGAAAAGACTGACAAAATGAGAAAAGAAAAGGAATCACAGGAAATGAACACATCTTTGTATTTGAAAATACATTTCATTGTACTAGCTGCTCCAAACTTGTTAGCAAATAGAAAAATCATTATAAGGCCAAAGAAATAATACAGTGGGTAATGCATTTGCCTTGCGTCTGTCCAACATGGTTCTATCTTTGCCTTCCTCTCCCTGCACTGTGGTCCATCAAGCACTGCCAGGAGTGATCCCTGAAATGAGAGTCAAGTAGTGTAAGACCTAAGAATAGCTAGTTGTGTCCCCACTGCCCACACCCACAAAAGAAGTTACCGGAAAACAAGTTACAGAAAGAATTTAGGTAATACATAAGAAAGCTGGCAGATATGATTTATTATAGAACATTGGGCTCCCTACTGCATTCATTGTACTCATGTTTTATAGAAGAAATAGATAATAAAAGTTAGAGAACAAATCATCAGTTTTGGATTATTTTATTAGGTACAAGTTTCACATTATCCAGGGACAAATGGTTCTGTATTCTATACTTATCGGCAGAACCTAAAAATACTAATATGAAAAAGGCACTAAACCTATGTTTCTGGATGATTCTATTCAGCCAATCCTCAGAAAGCACAATATCAGAAGGAATTGTATTATGGTTATCCAATACAATTCCTTTCTATTCCTTGCTGACAACTTCTGTCTAGATGACTTGCCTCAGAAATCTCACATCCTGGCTCCTTGAAATATTCTCCTTTAATATTATTTTCCTTAAGTCCTTACTCAGATGGTAGCTTCCAAGCTCATTTCTTAGACCGTGTCATCAGCAGCAATTCTTCACTCTCAAAATTTCAGTTTTTATCATCTTTTATCACCACACTTTATCCATTCATGTTGCATAACTTCATTGCAATAAATCAGTCTTTAATGTTGACCATGATCCCATGATTTTCTTACAAAACTTTATTTTGTAGCTCTATTCTTTAATTTAATTTACTAGCATGAGTTTACAATAAATTACTGCCATTGTTTGGTATAAATGCCTTAAATTATCTTGTCATTTTCTTCCTTGATTATAAGTATGCCATGGTGCTGTTTGATTCCAGAAGTCTCTCTTTACGCCTTCAACCAAGCACTCTCCCAAGCTGAAATTGTTCTACCTCACTACTTACTGACTCCTTAATCCTCCTGGTGTTTCTGTTTTTCTTTTCACTGTGCAACTACTTTATGAAGTTGACCAATGGCTCCCATTACAATGAATCCAGTGGGTACTTCAATACTCCCTTGTACCTTAATATTTTAGAAATCCTTTGTGTTCACCTTGGCTTCTTTTTGGCTTCTCTGACACTTCACTATAATGTAACTTCAATTGTTGTTCAAACATTTTAAAGGTCTTTGTTACTCAAAGCTCATGCAATATTTTTCCTGAGAAAGCTCATCATGGCAACATGTGTTACATTTATTCTAACTTGCTTTGGAGGTGGTAGTTTGGGGCTACACTTGGTGGTGTTCAGGAATTGTCCCTGGCTTTTCTTTTTAGGGGTCACACCTGGTGGTACTTAGGGGACATTCTATAGTGCTGGGAACTGTGCTGGATTCAGCTGCGTGTAAGGCAAGCACCTTCCTTAACACTTGTGTTAACTCTATGGTTCTAATTCTTACTTCCTATTACTTTTTAACTAAAATAAAAAGTTATATACTTCTCCAATTCTGAATGTAACACATGCCTTCCATTATATATGTTCATAATTATTTGCCCTTCTTAATTAACTCCTCTTTTGCCTACAAGTATATAAAAATAGGCATTTTATAAAATATTTTTTTCATTTACTATTCTTAAGAAAAGATTCTCACTGGGATTTCATAATTTCCCACAGTCACAACATGTGAAATTTTGATTTCACCTTCTTGACATTCAATCTGTTTTTATATCTCTAAAATAGATTTTTTATTTTTTCCTGCTGAGGCTAAAATAATAATTTGAAAATGTACAGCTGTAATTTCCTGATTCCAAATCACCAAATCACTATTATCATCATACTCATAAGTATCACCATCCTTTTTATATCCTCTTTTTGTACCCCGATGCACCCTTACACCACTGTCAACATTGAAAATTTCTGAAATTTTCTCCCAGCAACAAATTTTTAATTTTGGTTTCTGCTTATAATATATACTTAAGTTGTACTATTTCTCCTTAGTCCCAAGAAGATTTCAAATATTTTCTTTCTTTAAAACATAAATAAGCTTAGATAATTAAGATACCATCTTTTTAAAAGTTTGTGTTCTTGACTATATAAAAGAAAGACTATATCAAGAAACCAAAACTCAAAAGGAAGATAAAAGCCATGTGTTTAAAAATTAATGTGAGCTTATATTATTTAAAAAAGAGAGAGAAGGAGTATTTTCATGAACTCCTAAAATATATCCTGAGTCAAACAAAACATTCATATATAGTAGCACAAAGTAAGATTTTTTTGCTTATATGGGAGATTCTGACTTCAATGCAATTCTCTAGACTGCTAATTAGATACTACATTCTCCAAAATTTCATTACAGAGAAATAAAAACTTTATTATACATAAAGAATTTAAAATAGATAAGCTAAAATATATAAGTCTCTATGCATTTTCCTCCTAAAAGGAGAAAATATTTCATTCAGAATATTTGATGTATATTTCTCTTTACCTAAGCTGTCCTACTTAAAGTTTGCAAGGGAGTGTTTTATTACTCTTCTGGGCCACATTAAGCTTCTTTGCAATGACATCTTTAATATGGATTAATGAATTTAATTCAAGATGTGAGAATTATACCCTTCATACATGTAGAAAAAATGTTACTAGAAACCAAAAAATAAATATTTTTTTCTCCCATTGAATGATCTAGAGCCATTTCCATTACTCTGAAAACTAAAGCCATCCAAATGAGATATTATCCTGTGCAAAAAAGAAGAAAAAAACCTGAAACCTTAGATGTGTGAGATCGTCTCTTTTATCTAATAGAGTTAATATAAATCTTTCTGCTGTAATACTGAAGAAATGACATTAAACTGATGAATATAAACTACTGAAGTCCCTCTTATGACAATGACCCCATTTGGCCTTGAGTTTCTCCCACTACCCCCACCTTACTTTTACATATCCTGGAACATAATAAGCCTGCCACCACTAATGTTATAAAGTAGTAATTGTTCCTAATTGGTAGGGAGGTGACAGACCATTCTGGTAATGTTGTGAAACTGTAAGAAAGGAGGAGTGAGAACATTCACAGGCCCAGCAGTAATTATCCACTAATTTGGCCTGTTTGTGTGGGGACAGCTCATTATAGCCCTTAAGAAACCTCAGAATAAAGAGGGAAAGTAGGTAGGAGGCAAGGTTAAATAATTAGTGTTCAGCAGATTTTTTAAAAGATTCAAAGAATAGGATTAAGGGCGGGAAATGTGACCAGAGTAATAATTAAGAAATTGTAGAATGTTCTGTACTGAATTTTATGTTTTGTGGGAAATGGTATATAAGATACCATATTATCGTGTAAAAATATATGTTACTTTTATTACACTCTTTTGGTTATGACCTTACATTTTATGGTGACAGTCTCATTCTCAATGAAAGAGTTATTCTCATGAGTCCTTAAAATATTTTCACAGTGTTCAGAAAATAATGTGTAAGAAAGATTTTATGTAATTTAATTTCTAATATTTTAGATTAATTTGGTGGTTGAAAATATTTGTGCATGCACTCATGTTTAGATAAGAGTTTTTAAAAATTAAAATAATTTGTTATTAAAATAACATTCCTAGATTCTTACTATATTTTTTACTATATTAATGGTATGCATATTTTGGTTATACACAAACACAAACACATAATTGTTAACTAACTGATTTGTATACAAATGCTGTAACAATTTTATAACTTTAACAATCTCCTTGAAAGACGTATTTTTCTAATCAACTCATGTGATTGCAACTAAAGCACTTTATCCACCAAATAAAAAGTGAGTTGTAATGGATACTTTGTTGTATAAACTATATATACTTATATATACACTTCACCCCAAAATATTTACATATCTATTGTAGCACTGTCATCCTGTTGTTCATAGATTTGCTCAAGCGGGCACAAGTAAAGTCTCCATTGTGAGACTTGTTGTTACTGTTTTGGGCATATCAAATATACCACGGGTAGCTCTCGAGGCTCTGCCCTGCGGGCGGGATACTCTGGGTAGCTTGCCGGGCTCTCCAAGAGGGACAGACAAATTGAACCCAGGATGGCCACGTGCAAGGCAAATGCCCTACCCGCTGTACTATCGCTCTAGTCCATACATTAATTATATACTCATTGAAGGAGTGTTATTGAAGTTTGAGGATATTATGTATTACACTTTATTGCAAAGAAGTGAAAATATATATACCTAACCACAACATGAAAATAGAATCTTGCAACTGATCCAACAAATTTAAGCTAAAATATATTATTGTAGCAAAGGTCATATGTATTATTCATATATTCATTGCACAGTTTGCTCTATTGTGATTAAAGCAAACTACTGTAAACAAAAGTTAAGTTGGATGAAAATTAGGTTCATAAAGAAAACTGTGAGGTATAAATATGCATAAATTAATTTTTCCCATTAAAAAATAAGAAAAGCATAAGGCATAGCCTATGTACTAATAATTATATTTGTTTGTGAAATAACTGCAGTATATGAGTGACTACATAAGTTACTGTCATTTTCCTTCCTTCACTATATTCATTGATATCTATTTTATTTTATTTTTAAATTAAGTTATAGTGACATACACAGTTACAAAGTTGTTCATGATTGGGTTTCAGTCATACAATGTTCTAACACTAGTCCCTTCACCAGTGTACATTTCCCATCACCAATATCCTTAGTTTCCCTCCTGATCCACAGCCCACCCCTGCCTGCTTCTATGCAGGCTCTTCTCTCTCTGTCTCTGTATCTCTCTCTGTCTCCCTGTCTCTCTGTCTCTCTTTCTCTCCCCCTCCCCAATCTTTCCTTTTGGACATTACATTTTGCAATAGAGATAGTGAAAAGTTATCATGTATATGCCTTAACCTTACCTACTTCTAAAATTCAGTTCTCGTCCAGAGTGCTCATTTTCAGCTATCATAACTATCATTGTCATACTGGCCCCCACTCTATCCTTACTGCCCTTGCCCCCCAGCCCAAGCTTCTAACTATTGACTAGTCATCCTGGCCCTTTGTGTGTGTGTGTTTTTAACCTAGCTTTGGATTCTAGTCTCATACTATTTTTTTATACCCCACAAATGAATGCAATCATTCTTAGTCTGTCTGTCTCCTTCTGACTCATTTCAATCAGCATAATACTCTCCATATCTATCCATTGACAGGCAAACATTATGACTTCATTGGTATCTTTTAAAATGACTTTCATATTTTTTACTTGACTAAATTTTGAGTTTCATGTCAAATTAAACTAAAATAATATAGTTTACTTCCTCATTGACTTTCAATTATTTTTGTATTATGTAGACTGTTGCTATTACAAATTATTTTTCCCACATTGCTTTGAAGACTTAAAACTTCACTTCAAGCTATTTTATTAATTTTTTGGTGGTTAGAGAAGGGGTTTGGAACACAGTCAATGTTTCTCAGACTCACTCTTAGCTCTACTCAGGGATCACACAAGAAGTTCTCAGGATATCATATATGGTGCCAGGGATTTAATTACAGTCATCCACTTGTAAGTCAAGAATTTTTACCTTTATATTCTTTCTGGAGCCCCATTTCTCAAATTTTACTTTATTTTTAGTTTCTTTCCTGCTGAAAGAAAACGTAAAAATCTAGATTGTTTACTTTCCTAGTTTATGTAAAACAAGTAACAAGAAATTAGAAGAATAATATTTAGCATTTGCCTAAGAACAAGTTACGACTACTGAACTCTAATTTCTATGGATATAAGAGAAAATGGAAATCCAAATATTTTTTGTCCCTTAAATTTGGTAGTATTTTTTTCTCTAAAATTAAATAAGCACATCGATATTATGCATTGTTTGATTGGTAAGAATCATCATTGATTTTATTAGTCATATTTATTTTTTTGAATATATTGTCATGGGACTGGAGCGATAGTACAGTGGGTAAGGTGTTTGCCTTGCACGCAGCCGATCCGGGTTCGATTCCTCCATCCCTCTTGAAGACATGGCAAGCTACTGAGAGTATCCCGCCCACTTGGCAGAGCCTGGCAAGCTACCTGTGGAGTATTCAATATGCCAAAAACAGTAACAACAAGTCTCACAATGGAGACGTTACTGGTAACCACTCAAGCAAATGGATGAAAAATGGGACGACAGTGCTACAGTGTATATTGCCATAGTCCATATTTTCTGTAGTTATAAATTGGTGTATTATAGAGTAGATTACAGTAGAACATGCTCAACAGGTCCCTTGTATGCCATAACTTTTTCTAGCCTCCCTTGCAATTTTGTAAACACAAGCCTCATTTTCAGTAAGACAAAAGAAGTTTATCTTTATTTTGCTCCAAATTTTATTTTCATTATTATTGCTATGCCATTAGTACATTTTTTTATTTATTTATTTGTTTAATTTTTAAAAAATTTATGGAATCACTGTGAGATAGTTACAAGCTTTCATGTTTGGGTTACAATCACACAATGATCAAACACCCATCCCTCCACCAGTGCATATTCCCCACCACCAATATCCCGGGTATACCCCCCCCCTTTCCCACCCTCCCCCTGCCTCCATGGCTGACAATATTCCCTGTACTCTCTATTTTGGGGCATTATGGTTTGCAGCACAGACATTGAGAGGTTATCATGTTTGGTCCATTATCTAATTTCCGCATGCATGTCCCATCCCTACTGATTCCTCCAGCCATCATTTTCTTAGTGATCCCTTCTCTATTCCATCTGCCTTATTCCCTCCGCTCGTGAAGCAGCCTTCCAGCTATGGGGCAATCCTTCTGGCCCTTGTCTCTACTGTCCTTGGGTGTACATTTTTAGTTGCACCATTTTATACTTCTCATAAGTCTATGTTACGACATCACAATCACCATGAAAGCACCAATATCACTTTAACTTTAACAGGACTCTTACAAAGAAATTAAGAATATGATTTCTAGAGATGTATTACAGCAGCTGATGTGCTTGCTTTGCATGTGGTGGACTCAGGTTCTATTCTCAGCATTCCATATGGTCATCTGAACCCACAGAGAGTGATTCCTGAACACAGAGGCCAGGAATAAACCCTGAGCACAAATAGGTGTGCCCTCCAAAAAAGAAAAACAGGATCTACTCTATTATTTCTACTTTCTCGAGTAGAGTCATAGTAATGTCCTAATATAGAGTAGCCCGCATTCCAGAATCACCTTTGGAGGACATTTATAATAATGAGTCTACAAAGATATATTCAATACATAGTTGAATATGTATATATAATGACAACTTTCTGATTTGAATCACTGAGCTTTTATAAGAAATTTGTTACCATTCAATGACTTGTACATATAGCAAAATTTGTTGATCACTGTATCAGTCATCCTGTTGCTCATCGATTTGTTCGAGCGGGCACCAGTAATATCTCTCATTGAGAGACTTATTGTTATTGATGGATTAAGAAATTATCCAGATTCACAATTTACTACATGTTATCCTACTCTTGTACCTTTAGTTTAAAATCCTGGGGAAAGTATAAGGGAAATCCAAAGACAATTTGTATATTTCAACCCAAAATTACCTATAAGTCAAAACTTTAGACTTTGGGTATATTAAGTAAATAGATATTCCTAAGAACATAACTAAAAAAAACATATGCAAGAAGTAAAAAGCATTTGAAACCATTTAAGTATATAATTATAAATCAACTATTAATCTAGATACATTGAAGAATAAGGTATAATTTTTTTAATGAACCATCCTAAAATGATGAAATTAACAGTTCCTTACAGAACCACAGATACACTTTTAAAACAACTTTTTTCTCAAAACTATTAGCTCATTTTGAGGGATGGGTGATAAAAGAATATATTTATGTGACTAAATAGAGAAATAGGTATAAAACTGTACTGGAAAAACACATGTTGTAGTTCAATTTGAAAGATGAGTTTATGCTACAAGATTTAAGAGGTCAAGCTTTTGAGGAAGACATAGGTGTGAGTGTGTGTGTGTGTGTATGTATACATATGTGTGTGATATATGTCTGCATACATATTTGAAAACTTTCTGAAAGATTAACCGCTAGCTAGATCACTTATGATTAGAAATTTTATGGATTTCATAAGACAAAAATATGTCTTTTTAGAAGTAAGAATAAACAGTCATTGCCAACCTAGAATTCTATACCTGAGGAAACTGTCCTTTGCAGATAGAAGCAACTACATCAGAAAACAAGTACCAAAATGTTTTCAACAAAAGTCATATTAACAAAATTTATCAGTGAATCTTCAAAAATAAAATGATCCTGTACATAGATATACATAAAAATAAAATAAATGTAGGGAATAAATATTTAGAAAAAAAGGATGAAACTAACTATACAAATAATATTATGTTGCTTCCAAACTTTATGCAGAATTAAATTTTTTCACAGCATAAAATTAAAATGACAAAGTGTTTCAATCTCTTTGCATTTTCTTGTAAGAACAGAAGTACTTATAGTACTTCTATAAAATATTAATTGATTCAGGCTTTAATATATAAGGGAAATGAAATGTATAACTAACATTCTAGTTCGGGTTAAACCAATAAAAATTATTTAATCCAGATTAAGAAAGGAGACTAGAAATCAGATATGTAAAAAACAAATATAAGATTATAAGTATAAAACCAAATATATCAATAAATTCTATTTGATGATATAAATGAAATATGTCAATTGAAAGATAGAAATTTTCTGACTAAAATATAACTTCTAATTTTCAAATCTTAAATTTTATTTATTTATTTATTTAATAGTGAATCACCATGAGGTATAGTTACATACTTACAAATTTTGATGTTTGCGTTTCAGTCATACAGTGATTGCATACCCATTCCTACACCAGTGCCAATTCTCCACCACCAATGGTCCTAGTATCACTCCCATCATCCCCATCTCATCCCTCCCTCCCTACCTCTGAGGCAGGGCATTTTCTTTTATTCTCTGTCTCCTTTTGGGTGTTGTGGTTTGCAATACAGGCATTGAGTGGTCTTTGTTTTCTATCTATAGTCTACATTCGGCATGCATCTTCCAACCCAAGCGGGTCCTCCAAACACCCTTTACTTGGTGTCCCCTTCTCTATCTGAGCTGTCTTTACCCCCAGCATATAAGGCCGGCTTCCAAGTCATGGGATAAACCTCCTGGTTCTTATTTCTACTATTCTTGGTTGTTAGTCCTCTTATTCTATTACTTTATATTCCACAGAGGAGTGCAATCTTTCTATGTCTATCATTCTCTTTCTGACTCATTTCACTTAACAAGATACTTTCCATGTTGATCCACTGATATACAAATTTCATGACTTCATCTTTACTAACAGCTGCATAGTATTCCATTGTGTAGATGTACCAAAGTTTCTTTAACCAGTCATCTGTTCTTGGGCACTCTGCTTATTTCGCAGATCTTGGCTATTGTAAACAGTGCAGCAATGAACATATGAGTGCAGATGTCATTTCTACTGTAGATTTTTGCTTCTCCAGGATATATTACTGGGAGTAGTATTGCTGGTTCAAATGGGAGCTCAACTTCTAATTTTTTGAGAATCGCCCATACTGTTTTCCAAAATTGCTGAACTAGTCAGCATTCCCACGAGCAGTGAAGGAGAGTCTCTTTCTCCCCACATCCGTGCCAATACCTAGATAGAAATTAATCACGCACAGATGCAGAAAACCAAATTAAACACCTGGAAATTAAACAACTCAATGTTGAACTACAATGAGATATCACCACAGAGACTGGCCCACATCCAAGTGCTAAAATTTCTATACTAAGGAAGAAGAAATATTGAAATAACATATAAGGAAAAGAATGTGTAAACCAAAAGAAAAGAGAAGAGGCTTAGTGAAACTGGAGACCAGCTGATGAGATAGCAATATTTCCCAAATCAATTAGCACCCTGCTCCCAACTCGTAAGACAGGACTCCTGGCCTGCTGGCTACAGGAAACCATCAGGCTACATCCCATACTTCTTCACATCCACCCCCTGTTACATATAACAGAAAGCCAGACCAAGTGCACCATTTCCACCTTCTCTGTACCCTTTCCCTAACCAAGGCAAATTAAAAACTCCTCTAAGTCTCTCCTGCAGTGCAAGTCTACCCCAGCCTAACCAGGGGTTGGTAGGGTCCTTTCTGGAGTGCATCCCAATGAACTTTACTTATTTCTTCACTTTAGTTGTCTTTGCCCCTCTGTCTGCACTGGGTGAGATCTCTGGCTTAGCATGATGGTGCTGAAACCTGGTGATAGGTTGCTTACTTCCCTTGGCACACACAGAGGGACAGAGACAAGTAAAGGGAAGAAACAGGAGAAGTTTATTGGGATGCGCTCCAGGGCAGAACCTACAAACCTCTGGCGAGGCTGGGGTAGAGCCATGCTCTGGGAAAGATTAAAGGGGTTTAAGGTTGTCTTGGGTGGATAAAGGGTACAGAGACAGGTCTTCTGTTGTGATGAAGCATGGAATGCATCCTGGTGGCATCCTGTCACTAGACAGGCCATCAGTCCTATCTTCCATGCTTGGGGCCAAGGTGATTTTTCCCTCTGAATCTGAGAATTCACTATTTCATTAGCTGGTGACCATTTGTTCCCAAGAAAACCTTACAGTTAATACTAACTCAAAAGACTGGATGACATACTTTGAATGTTCTACACCTTAAGTTGTTTCCTGGCAAAAGTGATCCTCTATGTAGGCCAAATGTATCCTCCATGGCCCTAGAAGACTCCTTGTTGTGCACTAGTGGCCCGTGGTACACCTGGACTAGAGACCTGAACCATCAAAAGAGTTAGCCTGAGTTACTCTGGAGTTGGCAGCTGTCCAGCCAAAAATTGTTGCTACTATTTAAATATTATAAGATATTGTTAAGATAGAATTATTACCAGATTTAAGATCCAGAGCTGCCGTGTGTGAAACTGACTCTCTGCTCCTAAAGACTATGATCCGAGAGGTCTTCTAACCCATTTTGGCACCCAGAGCAGCTTTTTACAGAAATGCATCTGGACAGTGAACTGAGCTAAAACATCAGAAATCCAAAACTATGTGGTTGCTGTCGCGGCCGCGCGAGCTCGTAGTCTTCATTCTCTGCAATGAAAAGAAATTATTAAATGATGCCTTTTCAGAAAAAAAATTATTAAAAGATTTAAAGAGAATAGTTCTGTGATAATTAAAATATCATTTCATCAGGCAAAAAGGTTTACATGTTCACCGTTGTCCTTAGGTCACTTCAGGTGTGATCTTCATCTCCCATGCACTTGCTCCTAGTAATTGTTAATAAGGTTTGTAATCCATTGCCAGGAGTTTGTCGTTGTTTTATACTCACTTGCTTTGTTTATATCCCATAGACAAGTCAGATCATCCAGTGGTCTCCTTTTTTCTTCAGCTAGTTTAACCTTTATAGAAAACAATATGGATTTTCTCCAAAAAAGTAAGAATATAATTCCCATTGGTCAAGTGATTCCACTTATTGGCATCTATCCCCCAAACAAAAAGTATTTATTATAAATGGTATATGCAATGTATTGTGAAAAAAGGGAGATACTTAGATCACCCTGACCCGTGTTATAGAGGAGACAGAGAAGGTGAAAATAAATCAAGCAGGCAAGGGGATGGGGGGAGCAGGGACGTGGAGAGAATGAGAAATAAAGGGTTAACAGGCATCAGGGCTTTAGTTATACCAGTGATATGAGTGCAGAGTATAGCCATATATCCAAAACGCAAATTCAACAGAACTGAAAACGAGATTTAAATGACAACCTATAGGATAACATTGTTTTTTCCTTTCTCCTCCACTCTTTCTCTTCTGCTGCAAGAAGCTTAGTTTCACTGAGTTACACCTATCACAATGCTCCTGAAACACTCCCATTGCTCTGTGCTTTAATTTCTCCTCTGTGCTCTGCTTCCCCTATCTGTTAATCACCTATGTTCCCAAATCAGACCCTGTGACTTGTAAGATCAGATCCTTCTAAGGACTCTGGATTATGTATTTGTAAGTGAAATATTGTTTTTCTCTTTCTTTTATGTTCTTTGCACAGTCTTCTTTACAATAATATCCTTTGTAGAGTCACAGGAAGACAGCTAATGCTATGCCTTTGTAACTTGGGAGTTAATTGACTGTGAATAATATTTACTCCTGGGCATTTGTCATATTTACTCAACTTAAGCCTCAATTGTCCTTAGTTCCTAGTACACCAAAAGCAGGGTCACAAAGAAAGGGTCTAGATGGACCCAGAGCAAGCTGTAAACTACCCTGGCATCAAAATGAGACAGGACAAGTGCCATAAAGTTTATGTTCACGGACAAATTTTGTCATGACCCAAAGAGAAGTGACTGGACAAGGACCCTGCTGGGGTTAGGAAGGACCAATCTGGCCTGAGGACTGTATTCTCGAATCTACAGCAAGATATCCCCAGGAGAGCTACCCTTTAAGCTTAATATATCTCTTACTGTGTCCATACAAAATGACTAGAAAGATTATTAAGAAGAAATTTAAGTTGACCTTTAAATGTATACAAACCAAGGAAAGGAAAGATAAATTCTTAGATGAAATTTCACCCTGAGAGAATCTAGAAGGATGAGATCTTTGTCTTAGAAGAAGCTTCCCTGATGTGAAGTCCAGACACATTTCTGCCCAAAGCCACTGGGTTCTGAGATTTGTTTTTGAGTGTCTGGGATCAAGGCTTAAGCAACTTGATCAGTAGCCGGAGGGCCCATTCGTGGGGTGCAAGATGGTGCCATCCCTCTGCCGGTTCACCCCGGTGGCTCGGTGGCCACCATTTTCCAGAGGCCAATGGACAATCTGGTATAGGCCTTCAGTGACAAGACACGTGGGGCCTCACAGGATGGGAGTGGAACTGGCCCTTTCATACTCCGCCCCAATGAAACCCCAAGTTGCCACCCACAAACGGGCCCTCTGTCTACTGATCAAGCAACTTAAGCCATGATCCCAGAGACTTAGAAACAAATCTCCGAACCCAGTGGCTCTTAATAGAAATCTCTCCAGA
This sequence comes from Sorex araneus, assembly GCF_027595985.1. NCBI lineage: Eukaryota > Metazoa > Chordata > Mammalia > Eulipotyphla > Soricidae > Sorex > Sorex araneus. The sequence continues at coordinate 168,306,124 of NC_073302.1, forward strand.
CCTAATTATCAAAATTTTAGAAATCCAAGATTGCATGGCCGCAAGAGAAGCTGCACGACATCATATGCTATTCACAATCAGCAATAAAATGCAAATTGTCAAATATTGTCTTTTCAGCAGATCTGAGTGCTGGGGTAAATTCGCAAATAATAATGGTGGGTCTGGTGTTAAAATATTTAATGTAATCAAAATAGAGAGATAGTAATGTGAAAATCATCTGCCACACAAGTTGGGGAAGGTGTGGGATGGGGTGTATGCTGGGGGTTTTGCTGGTGGAAAATGTGCACTGGTGAAGGGACAGGTCTTTGATCATTGTATGACCGAGACTTAAACCCGAAAACTTTGTAACTGCTCTCACAGTGATTCAATAAATAAATTTATTTTAAATAAAAGAAGCAGGGGGCTGGAGTGATAGCACAGCAGGTAGGGCATTTGCCTTGCACGCTGCCGAACCTGGTTTGATTCCCAGCATCCCATATGGTCCCCTGAGCACGGCCAAGGGTGATTCCTGAGTGCAGAGCCAGGAGTGACCCCTGAACATCGCTGAGTGTGACCCAAAAAGAAAAAAAAAAAAGAAGCAGCTTCCCTGGAAGGGGGGGAAGGACTTTACATATGTGGATTGTGCTATCTGACTGTGGATATTTGCTACCCTAAACTCCGTGGAATTTGGTTAATAACTAAGGCTGAGAGACTGGATGCTGGGAGACTAGTATGAGGAAAGTAGGAGATGGGACTGAGGGGCAGTGTGAGACAGGAATGGGGTTCTCAGTGAGATTGGAATAGGCTTGTGGAAAGAATGGAATAAATGGCTGGATGGAGATTGGAATAAGTGGCAATTGATCACCAATCAGTTAGCATCCCTGTTTCTTCCTTCATGTATCTGTTGGTGATGGCTGCAGTTTGGGGTGGGGAAGCGTCTCATGGCCACCAAACACAAGCGGCGAGTGCCCATACATATTTATTGAACACACAGCTACCATCGAAACTATAATGTGCCTTGTTGACAAATTGACAAGTGTGAATGGAGTGAGGATTGGGATGGTGAGGGAATATGGGAACACTAGTGGAGGAAAGTTGACACTGATGGAGGGATTGGTGTTGAATTATTGTGTTTCTAAAACTCAACTATCAGTAACTTTGTAAATCATGGTCTTTAATAAAAATTTAATAAATAAATAAAAGTTTTTTAATGGTACATGTAAATATGTATTCATTTCAGTGCTCAGTACAATAATCAGGATATGGAAATAACTCAAATCTTTAATAATGATGAATTATAAAGAAGTTGCGATGTATGTATATATACATATATTTATATATTATACACACAATGGGAATTTATGTAGCTCAAATGAAAAATGAAATCATGCAGTTCACTGCAACATAGATGAACTGAAAGTAATTATTATTTTTTTGGGGGGGTGGGACCACTCCCTGCAATGCTCGAGGCTAACTTTTGAGGAATTATTCCTGGGGGCGTTTAGAGACCTTATGTGGTGCCAAAGATCAAACCTAGGTTAGAAGCAAGCAAGGCAAGTAGCCTAACTGCTATACTGTCGCTCCAGCCCTTAATATTTTTTATAAGTAATTTTCAAGGCTGCCTGATGATATTTATTGTTGGAATATAGCTCTAAATATGTTAGGCCTGACATTGGTATGTCCTGGTCCCCTTGCCACTAGGAGTTTAGGTATATCAGTCATGCCCATCAAGGTGTTCCTGAGTCACTCCCATTCCTTTGTTTATCCTTAATCACTTCTATGCTCCCTTCCCCAACTAGTCATTCAGTCCTTCCCCTAATCAAATGCTGTTAATCTGTAAGGTCAGACCTTGCTAGGACAGTGAACTTGTATTGTAAGTCAATATTGTCTTTGTCCTCTCTTATGTCTTCTGAATAGTTTACTTTAAAACAATATCCTTTTTGTATGGACAAAGAAAGACATTTATTAATATGCTTTGGTAACATGGGATTTAATTGGCTTCAAATATTATTCACTCCCAGGCATCTGCTTTCTGGACTTAAGCCTCAGCTGCCCTTACTTCCTAGCACCCCCAAAAGCAGGGTCCCGACAAGGGACGGGACGGACTCAGGACAAGCGGTGAGTTATGTGGTACCCTGGCATCAAAATGGGCCTGGCCAAAGTGCCTAATGCTTAACTATATGTTAAGAGCTTGGTCATGGACATGTCATGTCATGATCCAAAAGCAACGATGAGACTAGGAACCTGCTAGGGCTAGGAAAGACTAATCTGGTCTGCGGTGCGGTGAGGTGCTCCTCGCCCCTTTCCTCTTTTCTTTTTTGTGTTTTTACACAACTTATTACAATGAATTCCTTTTCTGCCCACACTAGTAATTTCCAGTTTCTGATATATGTCATTTTCTTACTTGTGTAAGATGGTATCTCATTATTATTAATCTGGTAACAAGTTATGACAAACAATTTTTTGTATGTCACCAGTTATCTATATATCACTTTTAGAGAAACATCTGTTCATTTAGTATGAGTGGGTTTTTTTTTATTTTGGGTTTTGTGAGTACTTTTATATTTTAGTTATATCTTTATATGTCTTGCATATTAGCTTTTAATCTGACATAGTATAAGAAATTTTCTTCTATTAAGTTTGTTTTTGTTCTGTTTCTTTTTAAATGCAAAAAATTTTAATTTGATATCACTGTATCACTGTATCACTGTCATCCCATTGTTCGTCAATTTACTCAAGCAGGCACCAGTCACGTCTCTATTACACTCAGTCCTGAGATTTTAGCAGCCTTTCCTTACTTGTCTTTCTCAATGATTACAGGCTCTTTCAGAGTCAGGGGAATGAGACCTATAATTACTGTTTTTGGCATGCCAGGCTCTGCAGTGCGGGCGGGATACTTTAGGTAGCTTGCCAGGCTCTCCGAGAGGTGTGTATATATCTGTTGCTGTATTTTGGATATGAATTCTCCATGGGGAGTTTGCCAGGCTCTCCCATGCGGGCAATAGACTCTCAGTAGCTTGTCAGGTTCTCCGAGAGAGAACTAGGCTATTAGATGTAGCAAAGCCGCATTGCATTGCGGCCATGAGCTTCCGGAAGCTTGGTCTTTTAGTCTCTGGATGTTGGCTGTTAATAGGATTACATGGCATCGGGGGCAGTTTCTGGGTGTGACTGCTCAGCCACTGGAAAATGGGGGCGTCTGGGTGGAAGAGGGCCAGTCCCGATCCGAGCAGCCTTGGAGATCTCAGCCCCGGGAGCCGCACACCTGGGTTCTTCTGCTAGTTCCCTCATGAGTGAGGCTCGTCTGAATATGTGGATAGTGGCTGGGTTAATTTGATATAGTACTAGTTTATTGCTTTGCTATCTTTGGAGTCAAATCACTGATTATGTCTTCTGAGGCCCATATCTACTACAATTTTTTTTGGAAGCATAAAACTACCTCTGAATTTCTATGGGAATTTTTAGAAAAAGGTAGATGAAAAGTATTGTATTTCCTGATTTAAATTACACTATAGTGTTATAAAAATCAAAACTGTGCGGTACTGAAATAGATACACCCCTACACCAATGAAACTGAATTAATATTTATGAGATAATATCTCAGAATTAATATTAATCTATAGTAAAAAATGAATACATGATGTGAAACCATGAAAGTATCATTAACAAATGATTCTGGGAAAATTAGATAAATGCATTATAAAGAAAATGGAACTGGAGTCTTAACTCATGACACTCACAAAAGTCAACTCAAATTAGACCACAATCCATAGATGTATTGATAAAATAAAATAAATTTTATTTTCTTATGCCAAGGATTGGACTCAGTCTCTCATGTGGAAGAAAGAGGAAATGATGAGGTAGACTAGAATTGTATTCGGTCTTAACCAGAGGGTGTGTGACTGTGTACATCAACATTATAAACATAAAAACTATCAACACACTAACTAAACTATAATAATAAAAAAGAAAATTCTAATGCATACAAAAATTAGGAACGTATGGCCACAGAGATAGCACAATTGCAGGGTGATTGTTTTGCATGCAGCTGGCCTAGATTCAATCCTGACAATGCAGATTGTCTCCCAAGTGTCACTAGGATTGATTCCTGAGCAGAGATCAAGTATTACTGCACCCCTGAATGTGGTCCTGCCCTCAAAAAAAAAAACAGAAAAGTATCAAAAGCAAACATATATCTGAATAGCACCAAAAATTAATTTGTGAAAAGTGTAACAAAATGAGAAGCTTTGCTATAAATTGAATTCATGGATTAATTTTGATTGAAAGCAAGAAAGTACTTACTATGCAGTTCTATTAATACACAGTTAAAAATCAGGAAACCAGTCAATGTCTTGAGAATGATTAGGGTATTTACTTTGGAGAGACACAGAAATAGGGAGAGGCATGAAGGGTTTTATTCGATACTGGGGCAATATTTCTTTTTTGTTCTGTGTGCTTGCTTCACTATGAAACTTTATCAATTTTCTTATTAATAATTTGTGCATATTTTTAAAAATAAGTCAGTGATTCTAGCCAGCACCCTCCCACACACTTCCAGGGGATCTTCTAATGTGTGGAGATATTTTGTTTGCCACACTTGGCAGGAGTGATACTGGCATCTAGTGGGCAGAGGCCAGAGATGCTGCTAATCATCCTACAGCAAAAGTAGACACCTCACAAAATTCCTCATTCCAAATATTAGTAGTGGGAAATGGAGAACTATTAATATTATATGTAGTATAGGTCAGCATAGAACCTATCAAACTAAAAGAGGTATAATTACATAGACATAGTATGCACTGTTTATATTTAAATACATAAAATACATTGGAAGTGCATGCAAAACACAGGAAAATTTAAATATATCCCATTCACAATTCCTTTGACACAAGTTTAAGATCTGTGGAAGTGAATTGAAATTATCAAATATAGACACAAATATTTAAATTAAGGGGAATCCAAACATAGACTGCAAATTTAATCTCAAGTCTACATTTTTTTCTTGCTGTTATTTTAACTAAATAATTAAAATTGCTCATGCAATCTTGATCAAATTTTTTTAGAGGATAAGAGGAATTAAAAAGGAGTTTTCACCTGGTGAAAACTTATGAAGAGTACAAAATTATTTTGTGTCCTTAGGGGAAGTCACATGAAAACTTCCAGGAAAAAAAATGTCAAAAGGAAATATCTTCTAATTTCAAGAATAATAAAGTTAATTCCTAGAAAAAAAATGCATTTTGAGTATAAGTTTCTGTAGTATTTAAGGATTTCCTGTACAGGGAAAAAATTGTGACTTAAAAAGTCTTTCTATCATAATCATACTTATTTTAAGATTTATTGAATGTTCATTATATTATGAAAATGAAAACAAATAGACACTAAAGTCTTTTTCTAAAAAATTATGACAATTTTTGTAGCAATAAAGAAAATCCCAAAGCCTACTTGTTATATTAGACGTGAAAGAAAACCAATTTAGATTGCGAATGGCATATATATGAAACAAAATTCCACTAAATGGAAATTAATGTCCTGGTATATTCTTCAGTCCAGTTTTTCAGAGGTATTGTGATTTGTGGCTTGCCCCTTCCACTCAGATAATTCAAGCATTTGTTTTAATGATAAAGAAAATAAGTGGAGCAAATGCATGCCAAGGCCTACATATAGGAAGTGAAGATTTATTCTAATTTAATATTTCCTGCAAGTCTAAGAGGAAATCTATAAAGTATGCAATTTATTACTACAAAATAATACTAATTTATTATTAAGGAAGTAATAAAATCTTTAACACAACAATCAGAAGTGAATGTATAATGTGGAAAATCTTATAGTAGATCATTAATCAACATAATGATGGACTTCAAGAAGAGTTTTAAAGATACTAAAGAAAAACATACATATGGAAACATATTTTTTCATTTAAATGTCTAAGTCAAAATAGAAAATAAAATGATCTTTTCAGCATGTCTAGAAAATGATATAGTTGTACTGATAAAAACACTTTATCTCAGAAATAGTTTCCAAATTGCCACAGGTAAGTGCTTATAACCTGAGAAGTTCTCATTTCCCCCACCACCAATGGAATGAAACTGCTCTACCAACTATTTTTTTTAAATAAATTTTATAGGATCACATTTACATGTATTTATTTACCTACACATTGCTTTTCACATTTTTCATGCTACAATGTCATGATTGACATTGTGCCAGAAACCATATACACCCAAAGTCAAAACTATTTACCATAGGGCCTTTTCAGTGAAAAATAAAAAGGAAGAAGTACTCATTTTTATAGAGTATATAGAGAAAGTATATATAAGAAAGAAAAGGACTGAGCACTTTAGCTATCTTTGAAGCATGAATGGTGTTGATAAATTTTCTGGCAGAGGTACTAGAATAAATTGCTTGAGTCTTCTTAGAAGGAAATGTAGAACAATTTATGATAAAAATTGAGTATTTCTCCATGTATTTTTCCTAAGTATATAATAATTTTAACACACAGTTACAAGTACCTTTTTTTCTTTTTTTTTTCTTTTTGGGTCACATCCAGCGATGCACAGGAGTTACTTCTGGCTTTGCACTCAGGAATTGCTTTTGGCAGTGCTCTGGGACCATATGAGAAACTGGGAATCGAACCCGGGTTGGCCTCATGCAAGGCAAACGCCCTATCCCTTTTGCTATCACTCCAGCCTCTCAACAACTACTATTTTAATATATGGTTATAACTGCAAATAAATCATTGGCTGTTATTCTTTATCCTAAAATTTCTAATTTTTAAAATCATGTAATTAAATATAATTAGTACTGACGTTGACAGAATTCTCAGGTTGTCCCTCACCTCACCGGACATCTGTCTCAATCATTTTGCAGATAAAATTAAGGTTCCTAGTGATCTGACTTTAAAATAGAGTTGGCTCTACAATTTTATTTATGTGAGCATACTGTAATCAGAAGGGACAATACAAGTAAAAAAAAAAAAGTCAGAAAAATCTTTCAATAATCCACCGGCAAAAGAGGAAAGCAGAGACAAGACACATACCAGAGATTCAAAACTAAAAAAAAGTTCCACTTATATTTCCTAGTACTGAAGTTGGCAGAAGAGAATTAAATGAGTAATTTAATTATTTCCATTAATTAACATCTAGAACAATTTTCATAATTCTTTGTTTAAAACGATTGGCTCAAATTATTTCAAATTATTTCATTGCTTCTCTATATGAGAACTATTTTCTAATCTTTCCTATGAGAGATGAGAGAAAGTTTACCACTTAGAATATTTGATAGATTCTTTATAACAGCTTGGAAAGTTTATTTTAGATTCAAAACTATTCATTGTTAATGTTATATGAATTTTTAAGATTGTATTAACATAGTAGAAAACCGTTATTGATATTTTGTTGTTGTTTTACTCCTAATTACAGTCTGCACCTGGCAGGGCTCAGAAAAATTTAAGTTATAGCTCCATCCCCAAACTTCTACTATTTGAAAGATTCTGGAAAACAGATTCTCTCTCCTTTACATGAGTTTGTTAGGTTTTGGGTTTTTTTTGTTTGTTTTAATTTTGTCTTTTGCCTTGCAATGTTTGGTATTGGGTGCCTGGGTGTTGATGCTATGGTTTGATAGCATGAACGGCCTCTCTGACAACTGTGTATTAGGTCATTTTAGAATAATTAACAAAAATTTTAATACATATTAGAGTCGTTCAAAAAACAGACAAATGCGCTGACTAAATAAAAAAATAAATGTTTCTAGAACAGCATGTTCCCTTAGAAGTACTCCAAATGCCCATCCTTAAGTTCTGTTATGAAGGCAAAATCAGAGTGAAAAGGACATGATTGTTTTAACTAATTGCATTTAAATTATCCTACTTTTAACTTTTTATACAAAATTGCAAACCCAGGTTCAATGTTTTAAATTCTTCCCAGGATCTTTGAAGGTACAGTGTAAATGAGGTTTCTTAAAGCTGAAATAAGCATCATTTACTTCATAGAAAAAAACACTTCTGACTACATTAGATAAAAATGTAGTCATTTTTCTTTAAAGATTTATGGTCAGATGATATTTATGATAAGTTTCTCTTTTCGTAGTGATTTATTTCAGCTAAACCATCCTTTTGACTAGTATTGGTGAAATGACTTATTGAGATTATTAACACAGTCTGTGAACGTATTACCTTAATTTAGTGTGCTTACTTAATGAGTTAATTGGTCAAGGAGATTATATTTCAGTGGGAGGAAAAGTCATCTGAATAATTTTCAAAATTTATAAATTTTACTAAAGGCCTACAGTTTATTTTTTACTACTTTTAATGTACCTAGATTTACAATACATTTCACGGATACATCATTCCAATACCACAGCGACTTCGAGAGTGCCTACCTGCGTCCACCACTGCTGCGGGGCTCCTCCTAGCCACACCCCCATGTAAGCTATAGAGAAAAACTCCAGTTCTAATTATTTTAGTCAAGGCATAAAATTTAAATGAAAACAAGTCTGATTTTTAAAAATATAATTTATTATTCCTAATATCTGAAAACAAAATTTTTCAGCATACTTTTAGTTTCGTACTCCTAAACCAAAAACAAACAAAAAAAATGTTCCTTTGTTTAAACAGAAAATAACAAACATATCCACTAGTCCATAGTAACTGTGTGAAGTCAGAGTGTTAGAAGAATTTTTCTTAGGAATTCTAGAAACTATGTTAGATTTGACAGTAATGTGGTCAAGCAGAGCAGAGCAGATTGTGTAACTTCAACACTCTAGCTACATTTTTCACTTAAAAAAATTCTTCTCTAATGTCAGTTTGAGGACAGAAGAAGTAACAAAAGGCACTCATGGGATTGAGAATGTGGAGCCTGAGGCTGTGTGAATCTAGCAAATTTTCCCATGGGATGATTCACATCTAAAAGTGAGAACATCTATGTTCCTGTGAAAAGTGGGTTTCAGGGTTGTTTCTTTCTTTTTTTCTTTTTTTTATTTTGTTTAAATTGAAGCAAACATAAAATAACTTTTACATTTTCTCAAGTTTTCTTGTTAAAAATGTGTTTCACACTCCAGACATGTAATGTTTCTTTTCAGTATACCTTCTATGTATTTTTAAAATGTGATTGTACTTGAAAAAATGGAAGGAGGAAGGAAGGAAGGAAGGAAGGAAGGAAGGAAGGAAGGAAGGAAGGAAGGAAGGAAGGAAGGAAGGAAGGAAGGAAGGAAGGAAGGAAGGAGAAAGGAAATAAAAGGAAAACATTTTCCATCACATTTTAATTAGAATGAATGAATATTATAGGTAGAATTCTGCAGGTAAATATAATATGCACATATATATGCATATGTGTGTAGTTTATACATTTATATGTAATAAATATTATGCCAAATTTAGATAATTTTTCTTAAACAATGATCAAGCAAAGAATAGCGTGAGACAGTATTTTGAAAACAGAAGCACTTGAGAAATATTTTCTATTTTTAAAATAGAATAACTATTTGCCAAATGTTTAAGTTGGGTGAGTGCTACAATATTTAAATTTTTGTATGAAATTAGCAGTCTTTTGGCAAAAAAGTTACACAAGACAACTGCCAGATTAAAATACATACACTCAATCTGTCTTTTAACTCACCACTATCCTCTCCTGCTTTCCCTCCTTTTCTTTTTCACTTAATCAGAAAAATAGTGTGGTTTATTTTTCTATATTCAGAAATGGAAATAAATCCTGGATGTGTGAAGACTGAACAAAATTATTAATCACAGACCATTCTGAATTTGTTAAAAAATCTTATTTCATTTTGTAAAAATCCAGAATATAGCTTGTTTATAGAGAATCCAAAATAGCTGAGGGTGAGCATATGTTCATGTGTCATCTTTCAATGTCCACATATAACTACAAATTTGCTAATGCAATTAATTCTAAGATAGTTGCAAGACATTAAAAATCATTGTTATAAGCCTAGAGAAATCTTACAAGGGTAAGGCACATGCCCTGAGTGTAACAGAATCTTCTTTGTTCCCCAGAATTATGTATTGTACCTCGGGCCCCACAAGGAATTATCCAATGAATATTGAGTGATTAGGAAACCCTGAGCACCACTAGTTGTGTCCCCCTAAAAAATTGTTACAAATTAAATTTTCATTCTTTCTAAAGTCAAATGTAGGAGATTTTCGACAAGTTGATCTTTACCACTCATAAAGCCATTTATTAAGTAGTGATGGAAATGTTTTGTAATATATTATTAAACAATTTTTATGTAAGTGTGTAGAGAACACTTATACAAACCTAATTATATAATCCATTACACCTATAAACTCTATGGTATAGTCTATCAGTCATATTCTTATGAGGTCTACGTTCATTAAAAACTTGGTTAAGTTATCCATGACAGGGCTGGAAAGTTGATACAGAAGTTGATTTGCCTGACTTGCAACCAACACTGCTTTGATCCCAGAAACTGCTTGTGATTCACCGAGCACCGCCAGGAGAAAGTCTCGATTGAGCAAAAGACGCAGGAGTAAGTCCTGAGCATCCTGCGCTGTGGCTAAACTCCTTTCGCCTAAAGAGGTTCTTATGTGGATTTTGTTTTCTCTTTACTTTGCTTTTTCAAATTGAGAGTACATAGCTTTCATGATGGAAAGAAAGCAGGATTCATGACTTTTGTTTTTATTAACTTAATCTAGTACCAATAGAAATTGTACTGCTGTGATTTCTTTTACTGACTGATCATCGGGGCCTTTGGAGTCTCTTAGGTATAGTGTACTTCAGGAACATATTAAAATAAGTATTTAAATTGCCTCAGTATTGCATATTTTGAAAAGATATAAGTTTTATAAAACTTAATTTTTTAAATATTATTTCCTTAAAAGATAAATTCTTAATTTAATATTATATCATATCATACTACTATTAAAAGCATTATATAACGTGAGTGTTATAACACATTACTGTCTATAATCCCAAATGAAATATAAATTTCAATTTCAGCCTTTTTTGAAATTTATTTATGTATTTTCATTTATTTATTTTTAATTTTTTATTAGTGAATCAGCATGAGGTACAGTTACAAACTTACGAACTTTCGTGTTTGCATTTCAGTTATAAAATTATAGTTCACCCATCACTCCACCATCAATGATCTCAGTTCCCTCTCATCACCCCCACTCTATCCCCCACCACCTCACCCTGCCTCTGCAGCAGAGCATTCCCTTTTGTTCTCTCTCCTTTTGGGTGTTGTGGTTTGCAATAGAGGTATTGAGTGGCCATCGAGTTCAGTATACAGTCTACTTTCGGCACTCATCTTTCAACCCAAACGGGTCCTCCCACCACCCTTTACTTGGTGTTCCCTTCTCTATCTGAGCTGCCTTTTTCCCCAGCATGTGAGGCATGTTTCCAAGCCATGCAGCAGACCTCCTAGTCCTTATCTCTACTACTCTTGGGTGCTAGTCTCCCATTATGTTACTTTATATTCCAGAGAGGAGTGCAATCTTTCTATGTCTATCATTCTCTTTCTGACTCATTTCACTTAACAAGATACTTTCCATGTTGATCCAATTATATGCAAATTTCATGACTTCATCTTTTCTAACAGCTGCATAGTATTCCATTGTGTAGATGTACCAAAGTTTCTTTAACCATTCATCTGTTCTTCGGCACTCGAATTTTTCAAGATTTTGGCTAATGTAAACAGTACTGCAATGAACATACAAGTGCAGATGTCATTTATACTATACTTTTTTGCACTTCTGGGATATATTCTGAGGAGTGGTATTGCTGGGTCAAATGGGAGCTCAATTTCTAATTTTTTGAGAATCTTCCATACTGTTTTCCAAAAGGGCTGAACCAGTCGACATTTCCATGAGCAGTGAAGAAGAGTCCCTTTCTCCCCACATCCACACCAACATCGGTTGCTTTTCTTCTTTTGTATGTGGGCCAGTTTCTGTGGTGTGAGATGATATCTCATCATTGCTTTAATCTGCATCTCACTGCTGATTAGTGATGTAGAGCATTTTCTCATGTGCCTTTTTGCCATTCGGATTTCTTCTTTGAGAAAGTTTCTGTTCATTTCTGATGGGGTTGTATGTTTTCTTCTCATAGAGTTCAAACATTGCCATGAATATCCTTGATATCAAACCCCTATCAAATGGGTGTTGGGTGAATATCCTTTCCCATTCTGCATATTGTATTTGTATTTTGGTCACAGTTTCTTTTGAGGTGCAGAAACTTCTTAGTTTAAGGTAGTCCCTTTGTTTATCTCTGTTTCCACTTGCTTGGTTAGTGGTGTGTCATCTTTGAAGATAACTTTAGTTTCAATGTCATGGAGGGTTTTGCCAACCTTGTCTTCTATGTGTCTGATGAATTTTGGTCTGATATTGAAGTCTTTAATCATTTTTGATCTAGCTTTTGTACATGTTGTTAGGTAGAGATCTGAGCCAATTTTTTTGCATGAAGCTGTCCAGTTTTGCCAGCACAATATGTTAAAAAGGCTTTTTTTGCTCCTCTTAACATTTCTTGCTCCTTTATCAAAGATTAGATGATCATATATTTGAGCATGTGAAAAAAAATAGTTTTTCCCCATTGAGGATGATGCTAGCCATAGACTTGTTGTAAATGGCTTTGAATATATTGAGGAAAGTTCCTTCTATACCAATTTTAGCGAGAGTTTTCAGCATAAACGGGTGCTGGATATTGTCAAATTCTTTCTCTGCAAACATTGATATGATCATATGGTTTTCATCTTTTCTTTTGTTGATATGATGAATTATGTTGATTGATTTTTACATATGAAATCATCCTTGCATCCCTGGGATAAATCCCACTTGGTCATAGCGTATGATCTTTTTGATGAGTTGTTGAATTCTATTTGCTGATATTTTGTTGAGAATCTTCGCTTCTGTGTTCGTCAGGGATATCGGTCTGTAGTTTTCTTTCTTTTGTGGTGTCTTTGCTTTAGGTATTAGGAAGATATGAACCTCATAGAAACTGTTTTGGATAGTTCCTGTTTCTTCAATTTTCTGGAAAAGCTTGAGAAGACCTGGCAATAGGTCTTTAAATGTTTGAAAAATTCACTATTGAACCCATCTGGACCTGGGCTTTTGTTTTGGGGAAACTTTGATTATACTTTAATTTTCTTGATACTAATAGGACCATTCAGATATTCCAGGTCTTCTTCATTCAACCTTGGGAGATGATAGGAATCCAGGAATTTATCCATTTCTTCTATTTTCTCTTGTTTTGTGGTATATAGACTTTCAAAGTAGTCGCTGGTGATGTTTTGAATTTCTTTGGCTTCTGTTGTGATGTCCCCTTTTAATTTGTGATTTCGTTTATTAGGGTTGTCTCTCTTTGTGAGTCTTGCTAGTGGTTTGTCAATCTTGTTCATTTTCTTGAAGAACTAGTTTTGGATCTTCTTCAGATTGTTTTTGGTGTTTCTGTGTCATTGATTTCTGCTTTAAGTGTTATTATCTATTTTCTTCTGCCTAGTTTGGGCTCCTTCTGTTGGTCCTTAACCAAGATCTTGAGCTGCGAAGTCAAGTTATTTATGTGGGCCCTTTCTTTCTTCCTGAGAAATGCTTGCAGAGCTATAGTTTTTCCCTTAACACCGCTTTCGCTGCATCCCACAGGTTCTGGTAGCTCCTGTCTTCCTTCTCATTTGTTTCCAACTATCTTTTGATTTCTTCCTTGGTTTCCTTCCTGACCCACTCGCTGTTCAACATTGAGTTGTTTAATTTCCAGGTGTTTGATTTGGTTTTCTGTGTCTGTACATGATTAACTTCTATCTTCAGTACATCATTGTCTGAAAAGATAGTTGATACAATGTCTATCTTTCTGATTCTGTTGAGGTATGTTTTGTGGCCCAGCACATGGTCTATTCTGTAAAATGTTCCATTTGCATGGAAAAGAACGTGTATTCCTTTTTTTGGGGCCGGGGGGCAAAGTCCTGTGTGTATCTATTAGCCCTCTCTGTCCTAATTCTTCCTTCAAAGCCAGTATTTCCTTGCTGAGTTCCAGAGTTCCAGAGGTGATAAGGTGGTGTTGAAGACTCCAACTACTATTGTGTTGCTTGCAATGTCCTCCTTAAAGTCTGTTAGCAGTTGTTCTAGGTATTTAGCTGGTCCCTCATTGGGTGCGTATATGTTTAGGAATGTGATTTTCTTCCTGCTGCACATATCCCTTGCACGTATAATAAAAAATGGCCTTCACTGTCTCTTCTAATCTTTTTCAACCCGAAATATATGTTTTCAGAAACTAGTAAGGCCACCCCAGCTTTTTTGAGGGAATTGTTTGCTTGCAGGATTGTTTTCCATCCTTTGAGTTTGAGACTGTGTTTGCTTTGATTGTTCAGATGTGTTTCTTGTACGCAGCAGAATGTTGGGTTCAGTGTTTGTATCCATTTTTTTCCACTCTGTGTCTCTTGATTGGTGCATTTAGACCATTGACATTGAGAGAGATTATTGTCATGGGGTTTTGTGCCATTTTTCTGTAAAAGTTTGCTGTGATCATGGGTGATTTCCTTCTTGTCTTACAGGAGCCCTTTTAGTCCTTTTTTATGTTTGGTTTCGAGTCTATGAAGTTCCTAAGCTGCTGTTTTTCTATAAAATGGTGTATCGTTCCATCGAGTTTGTGTGAGAGTTTAGCTCAATAAAGTATTCTTGGTGAGACATTCATTTCATTCATATCCCACCATTGTCTTCGGGCTTGGAGGGTTTCCTCTGATTGGTCTGCTGTAAATCTAAGGGGTACTTCTTTGTATGTTATTTTCTTCTTTGACATTGCTGCTTGCAGTATTGTGTCTCTATCCACAGCACCTATCATTCTGACTATATGCTCTGGTGTGTTTTTATTAAGATTTCTTTTTGCTGTCATCATTCTGGCTTCTAGGATCTGGATGTCTGCATTCTCTAACTCTGGGAACTTTTCAGAAGTGATTTATTTAACTGTGGCTTTTTCATTAGGGTTGCCTCCCTGCCCTTCTTGTACTATGATGCTTCTAATGTTGTTCCGCTTGGAGTCATCCCCTAGGTCTCTGATTAGCCTTAGAGCTATTTTGAGGTCTTTTCCCATTGCTTTTGTTGCCTGTGAGATTTCTGCTGCTCATCTTCAAGCTCACTGATTCTGCCTTTGGCTCTAGTCATTCTACTGTTGAGGGCAGTCACTGAGTTTTTAATTCCATCTACCAAATCCTTTATTTGTGATGCTTCATTTTGTAGCTTTCTTATTTCTGCTCTCATTTCTTCCTGTATTTTCTCAGCTATCCATTCCACTGTTTCTTTCCTTTCTTCCTTTAGTTTTCTGGATGTCTGTCCTATTGATTGTTTGAGTTCCTTGAACATTTGCAGCATTTCATCTTGGAATTCTTAATCAGAGAGATCGTACTTGTGGGTAGCCCCTGTTGAGGATTCGGGACTCTTTTCTTTGTCCTCTCCTCGTAGTGGAGATTTGAACTGTTTCTTCATGCTGTTGTGGTTGTATAGAAGTAAAACCTTCAAGTTCACTAGCACTGTTGCCTTTTATTGCAGGAACGAATTCTGAATAAGATTGGTTGATGGTGGCCACCCTCCTCCCCTTCCAGAATACGACCTTCCTCTCAGACATTATTCTGTGACTTATGATTGGCATCTAGTGAAGCATTGGAGGAGGTGCTCTTTTATATTGCATTTGTACAGCTTCTTGCATACACTGGTCTATTTTTGGAATTGGAGTAGGCCAGTGCATTATTGTCATATTGTGTTTGAGGTGGCCAGGACAAGGACATTTTCCACAGAATTAGGTGATAATTGGGATATGAGTCAAGAATGTTCGGAATGGGAAATATAACTGTGGCTGCTGGAGCAGCTGCTGGCCACACAGAAGGCCATGCCCACTTTTGAGGAGGCCACACCTTCTACAGTGGAGGCCACAACCCAAATAGTTCCAATGCTATTCCCCAGGCCCACAGACCTGTTGAGAAAAGCAGAGGCTAGTTGGGCTGGCACTCATGGCAGAAGTCTGGGCCGGTGTCCCCAGGGCCGGTCCTGGCATCTGGCATTGAAGGGCCTGGGGCTGGATGGGGAGGGGGGCACACAGTGGGATGCACAGACCTGTTGAGAAGAGCAGAGGTTATAGAACTTTGTATTTTAAGTAAGCTATTTCAAAATACAAAATGAGTTTTAGAAGAAATATTTTAAAAATTTGTGAAGAATTAAAATATTATTGAAAAATGATTCACTGTCACTATCACTGTCATCTCATGGATCATCAATTTGCTTGAGCAGACCCAGTAAGGTCTCCATTCATCCTAACCCTGAGATTTTATCTCTCTTTACTTGTCCTTTCCAATGGTGCTGCATTAGAGACTCTTTCAGGGTCAGGAGAATGAGACCCATCATCATTACTGTATTTGGCATATGAATATGCCACAGGGAGTTTGTCAGGCTCTCCCATCTGGACAGGAAGCTCTCAGTAGTTTGCCAGGTTCTCCAAGAGGGCGAACTAGGCTAAATGATTAAATCATTAAAACATAATTAATTTGTTTTTGGTACCCATATATTTATTTCAGCACTGTTCACAATAGCCAAAGTATGGAGACAACTTGAGTGCCCTAAAACAGATGACTGGTTAAAGAAACTTTGGTACATCTACACAATGGAATACTATGCAGCTGTTAGGAGAGATAAAGTCATGAAATTTGCTTATAAATGAATAAACATGGAGAGTATCATGCTAAGTGAAATGAGTCAGAAAGAGAGGAACAGATATAGAGGGACTGCACTCATTTGTGGAGTGTAGAGTAACATCACATGAGGCTGACACCCAAGGGTGGTAGATAGAAGGGTCAGGGGGATTGCCCCATAGCTGGAAGACTGCTTCATGAGCAGAGGAGAGAAGGCAGATGCAATAGAGAAGGGATCACTAAGAAAATGATGGCTGGAGGAGCAAGCTGGGATGGAAGATGCATGCCCAAAGTAGGTAATGGACCAAGCATGATGACCTCTCAGTGTCTGTGTTGCAAGCTATAATGCCCAAAAGTAGAGAGAGAGTATGGGGAATATTGTCTGCCATGGAGGCAGGGGGAGGGTGGGAAAGGGGGGGTATACCCGGGATATTGGTGGTGGGGAATGTGCACTGGTGGGGGGATGGGTGTTTGATCATTGTGATATTGTAACCCAAACATGACAGCTTGTAACTATCTCACAGTGATTCAATAAAATTTTAAAAAATTTTAAAAAAGAAAAAAACACATTAATGTGTTTTCCATTGGTGGGAAATTTCAAGACCTCAAATTAATGTGCCAAGATATCTTTAACAGGGATTAATGTGTCTGCTTGCATGGATCAACTTAGTGCCTCTGGAGACTCTAGATTACTGCCAGAGTGGCTGAAGCAATCCCCAGTACCAAGAACCCAAGTAGCAAAACGTTTTTGGTTCCATGTACTGAACCACTTGCCCAGTGGAGGAGCATAGGCCTTCTGGGTGGCCACTTGAGAGAACCCTTATCCTACCTGACCCTCCACACCTCCAAGACAATATTTCAAAACTTCTGATGGAGGATTCTTCACTTTGATAGTGGGCACAGTGTGGTGACATATTTTGAAGTGTGAAACTGCATACCTAAATCATATATAGTTATGAATCACGTTTTAAGGTCATGATTATTTAAGAAGGTGCAAAGATCTGAAACATGAGAAATCTTATCAGAGACAATAAGAGGGCTCAAAGGTCTCAACTGCATGTTTGCAAGTGGGGACCAGATATTATCTCTACATTGCCTTCCTGACTCCCAAACCACTGTTATAAGTGAACCTGAGCATGAGTCAGGAATAGGTCCTCGGTACTGCTGGGCATGGCCCAAAATTTAAGAATATTTCATTAATCCATGCAAGGAGTTATCTTACCATAGATAAATAGTATCTGATTTCAGATAAATATATCTAAAATTTCATATTGCCATGGTTGTTACCCCTTAGAAAATTTTAGGAATCATAAGCTTATACAAAATACACAATTTATGCCATCAGAGTAGTGATGCCATGACACCATTTAACCTCTGAAACATTATGATATAGACTCATGAGAAAAATGAATTTGACAAAGGCAAGGAACATATTGGTATGACATAAAAAGTCTTGATCTTGTTTACCTGTCTTCTGAAAAGTTTTACCTCAGCTTTGGAAACACCATTTTACTAGAATCATTGAATAAAAATTAGTATTATATTTATTCTGATAAGATGTATCATCAGTGGTGCCAAATAGACACTATAGCAGATAATGAAACCGTCTTGCAACTGACCAACTCCAGTGTCATTCCTGGCACCACCAATATGAGCACTGCCAAGGTGTCACTTCTGTGCTTAGAGCCAGGAGTAATTTCTGAGCACCACAGGCCATGGCCCAACACCCTATCTTAATGCTCTCTCACCGATTTGCCCTTTCTCTCTATATCTCGGCTAGGTTGTTTAATAAATTAAACAACACTAATATGAGAACACTAAATATATTTATCTCAGCATAGGGACTAATTCAATATTGTATTTAGATACATGCACTGGAAAAATATTCTTGACTTTTTAAATAATTCCTTGGATATATAAACTAACACATATTTCTGCATCCTTAACTATGAAAATGTGCACTACAGTTGATTTTCCCCACTAGAAGAACATATCATCAATCGTGTAGTTAAAAAAATAAAAGAAGTCAGCTGGAGAGATAGTAAAGGTATTAAGATGCTTCCCTTGCTCTCTGGAAAGCACAATTTGATTCCAGGTTAAGCCCATGGTCCTCAGAGTGCAACTAAAAGAGATCCCTGAGCACAGAGCCAGGAATAAGCCCAGAGGATCCTCTGTGGTCCCCAAATCCCAACTAAATAAGGAAATATTTACAGTAAAAAGAATTTTGGTAATAAATTTTCTGGAAAATATTTCAGAAAGAAAGGATAATCTCACATATATTAAATAATGACATTTGAAAAAGCACTGAAGCACTGATGCACTGTTGTCCCATTGTTCATCAATTCGCTCGAGCAGGCACCAGTAACATCCCCATTGTGAGACTTGTTGTTACTGCTTTTGGCATATCGAGTACACCACGAATAGCTTGCCAGGCTCTGCCGTGCGAGCGGGATACTCTCAGTAGCTTGCCAGGCTCTCTGAGAAAAAAGAAAAAAAAATGGCACAAGAATAACAGGGCCAGAGAGTTAGTTCAGGAGTTAAGAAGGACTTTTTGCATGATGCTGACCCTGGTTCAAACCCCCAGCACCATATCTGATCCCCTGAAAACTGCCAGGGCTCAAGCATGAATGCTGAGCCAGGAATACAAGTATGAGAACAGTAATTATGAGAGAATCACTGTATCACTGTCACTGTATCACTGTCATCCTGTTGCTCATTGATTTTCTCAAGCGGGCACCAGTAACATCTCCATTGTGAGACTAGTTGTTACTGTTTGTGGCATATCGAATACGCCATGGGTAGCTTGCCTGGCTCTGCTGTGTGGGCGGGATCTCTCTGTAGCTTGCCAGGCTCTCTGAGAGGGACAGAGGAATCGACCCGGGTTCGCCCTACCCACTGTGCTATTGCTCCAGCCCTATAATGAGATAATAGGACCAAAAATGTCTTTAGTAGCCTATATATTTTTGTATGAAGATCAGTGAATGTTTTTATAAATGGTGATGTAAGTAACTTTAAATTTATATTTCTGTCATATAAAGTTTGGTCTGTCTTAGGAGCCACACCCTGTGGTACTCAGGACTTATACCTACATCTGCACTTTATTTTTTTATTTTTATTTTTTTTTTGCTTTTTGGGTCACACCCAGCGATGCTCAGGGGTTACTCCTGGCTTTGCACTCAGGAATTACTCCTGGCGGTGCTTGGAGGACCATATGAGATGCCGAGGATCGAACCTGGGTCGGCCGCATGCAAGGCAAACGCCCTACCCGCCGTGCTATCGCTCCGGCCCCTACATACATCTGCACTTTAGGTTCACTCCTGCAGGCTCAGGGGACCATACGTGGTATTGTGGATCAAACTTGGGTTGACCATGTGAAAGGCCAGTGCTCTGCCTCCTGCACCATCTCTCTGGTCTAATATAGCTTATTACTAACCATAAATATAACACAAACAAAAGACATGGAACATTTGGTAAGGGAGCTAAGTCTAAAGTATAATGGACCAGGGGAATAGGGGCTGGAGCAATAGCACAGCGACTAGGGCATTTGCCTTGCACTAGGCTGACCTGAGTTCGATTCCTAGCATCCTATATTGTCCACTGAGCACCACCAGGGGTGATTCCTGAGTGCATAGCCAGGAGTCAACCCTGAGCATCTCTGGATGTGACCCAGAAAGCCAAAACAAAACAAAACAAAACAAAAACAGGGGAATAATGCAGTGTGCTAAACTTTTTTGTGAGATCTGTATCCTGCAAGCTGTAGCTTCAGGACTTCACTGTTTTGCTGCATAAGTTTTGAGAGAGGCATAATTGCAGAAGTATCACAGTCAAGTTTGTAACAATATACCATGGTGGAAACTTCTTAATTCAGAAAACATATGAGTCTGTATCATTTATTAATATAGACTGCTTTTACTAAACTCCCCAAATTAGTAGCATTTATGGTCACAGCCTTTCTTTATTTTGCCTGAAACAAAAATCCAGTAGAACCTGGAAAAGAGAAAAATAGTGGTGACATGAAGAAACCTACCCAATTCCTGGTTGTTCAGCTCAGTTTGATAGCAGCCTCTGTCTCCACTCCCCTTTAAAAGAGTTACTCAGTTTTTCTGAAAAGATGTTAGGTTTGGTTTCTGTTCCTTGTAATGAAGTAGTATAAGCCGAATACAATCATGTATTTTATTTTGTAGCACATGCTTCAGGAAAGTTACAAAACAGAGTTAGTAGAAAATTCCCTTTGGGGAATGATACATTTATTTAATGTGCCTTTCCTCTTTTCCAATACAAGTTTCTAAAATTTCTAACCTGAAACATTTTTCAAAATTTTGGTGGAGGGGAAAATATATAGAATGTTGGTTTCATTGCTAAAGTGTTTAAATTCTGTAAGGAAAAATGTGTTGAACACAGGTACACATTTATCTATGTATATATACATATGTAACCAAGAATGAATAATTTTTCTTCCTTAGAGATAAATATCCCAAATACTAAAGTCATAAATCCTATATGTTAGTCATAGAAGACAAATTTTTGTGATTTTGACACATTTGTACTGCTAGACTTCACCAAAGCATATGAAGCACACATGTTACCCTGACAGCAAAGAAATGAAAATTATGCACTATATATATTTTTTCAGTGGCATCTTTGTAGACCTTGCCAGTATCAGAACTGTTAGAACATGGTTGAATGTCAATTCTCTGCAGGAATTTTAAAGCAGGTTTATTATAGTGCTGAATAAATTTGGTAACAAATTTTTCTTTGCAGAAAAAAGCAAACTTTCCCCAAACCCAAATTTTTCCAAACATTTATTAATTGTTCAATGTAACATAGCTTTAATATTCTAGACATTTGTGACATTAATAATAATAATGTATCATTATTATTTTGGTGGCTTTTTTATGTATATGCAGATGTAGATGAAATATATATACATGTATATTTTTCATATATGTGCATGTATACATACACATAAGTCTCAGTACTAAATTTTTTTAAATAGCACCGTGTGATTTTAGATGATCTAGAATTCTTAAAATTTTTATGTTTTTATACAATTTTTGGTTCTTGGGACACACCAGCTGTGCTCAGGGCTTACTTTTGGCTCTGCATTCAGGGATCACTCCTGGCAGTGCTCAAGGAACCATATGGGGTGCTGAATCCTAGTCGGCTGCATACAAGGCAAAAACTCTATCTGCTGTGGTCTCTGGCCACAGAACTCATTCCTTAAAAAATATTCTGGGAGCAGAGTGATATTAGAAGATAGGGTGCTAGCCTTGCACATGAGACTCGGGTTTGATCCCTGGCACCACTTATGAACCCCCTATGTGCCCCCAACACTGCCAGGCATGATCTTTGAATGTAGAACCAGATGTAAGCCCAGGGTGTGGTCCAAAATCAAAAGATTCAAACAAAAAATGAAAGAAGTGAGTTCGCCATTAATTAGTGTGATTGTTAGTAAATTTTGTTGAGTATTAAAAGTGCTTAACAGTTCTATTATTTGTTCATGTTAACACTGCTTTCTATTCTTCTCCAAGATGATAATGAAATAATAATAATAGTTCTCAGATTGGATAGATCATTTAGAAGTATTTCCGTTTTAAATTTAGTCCTAACATTCAACTCACATTTGAGGGGTGACCTCCCAAGCAGTGCTCCCTGGCCTGGCGGTCCCTTTGGATGGTTCTTGTCCAACCAGCCAGTGATTCAATCCTTGGGTCCAGGGACATGTTGCTGGTCAAGATCTGCAGTGCCAGGGATGAATAGTTCCAGACTAGGCTGCTCAGAAGTCTATCGGGAGGAAGAACATGTACAGGGCATGTACCCTCACTGCTAGCTTATTCCCAACCCCTCCACTTTTTAATTTTTTTCTTTTTGGGTCACAGCCAGCGTTGCACAGGGCTTAATCCTGGCTCATGCATACAGGAATTGATCCTGGTGATGCTCAGGGGACCATATAGGATGCTGGGAATCGAACCCGGGTCGGCCACATGCAAGGCAAACGCTCTACCTCCACACTGAATTTTAAAATAACTAATATTAACTGTTAAAGCATAATATAAATGCTCAAAAGTTGGGGGCTGGAGCAATAGCACAGCAGGTTGGGCGTTTGTACAACAGAACAGTCCTGCTGGTTTTCTTTTCTTTTCTTTTCTTTTCTTTTTTTTTTTTGCTTTTTGGGTCACACCCGGCAATGCACAGGGGTTGTTCCTGGCTCTGCACTCAGGAATTACCCTTGGCGGTGCTCAGGGGACCATATGGGATGCTGGGAATCGAACCCGGGTCGGCCGCGTGCAAGGCAAACGCCCTACCCGCTGTGCTATTGCTCCAGCCCCAGTCCTGCTGGTTTTCTATCGGGACAGAACCTTGCATTCAGACAGGTAGTGTGTGAAGACCCGAGCCAGTGTATTGATGAGTACTGGTGGCAGATTCTTCAGGTGTTCAGGTCTAAGCTTATCTGGACCGGGTGCTGTATTATGCTTCTTTACTGACAAAATGGCTTGTTGGATTTCAGAAGGGAGAACGCTGGGAACAACATATCCATTCTGCGAAATTTGGTATGTGGGCAGGTGGCCATTGCCCTTCTGGAAGATGTGATAGACCCATCAAGACGTAGGAGGGCAGTCATCTTGGTCTTATAGTTGGTGAAGGACAGGTGGGTGTCACGAATACTTTTCCCAGCTTCTGCCGCATCGGCCAACACTGCTGCTCTTCTCTCGTTGAGGTCTTCTTTTACTGCTTCTCTGCACAGCTTTTCAAGCTCAGACATTAGCTTGTGGTTGCCTGAAGCTCGTGCCAAACCACATTGGTGAAAGAGCTTGAGTTTCCGAAGACAAGCATCTTTTTGTGGCTTTCTCACTCTCAGTATTCCTTGCAGTCATAGAGGTGCTAAACCAGTCGATATTATTCCGCGCCCTGCCATCTCGGGCTCTTCAAGACCCCTACCCCCACCTTGCCGCCGCTGCCAGTCTTCTTCAGTGCCGCCCTAATTCATATGTCCTGCCCAGATTTGGGGGCGTGTCTTAAGTCAGGAGGCGTGGCCTCAAAAGGGGCGTGGCCTCCCTCTGAAGCTAACAGCCTCCATTGTTTCTCCCCTCTCACTGCATTACTCACATTATACGTCACAATCTATATAACCTACTCCTTTGAAGAACACCCTGGCTCTCTTATCACTCTAAGCCAATAGTCAACTACTGTATCCCATCCTAACTTCATAAAAGCTGTCAGTGAACACAAGTAGTTGCACAAAAAATCTTTATAAAGAGACTACAGCCTCACATCTTCAATAAACGCCCTACATACGCCAGGAGGAGCACCTGAGGTAAGGCCTATAACAACATGAAGAAACAACGAAAATTCCCACCACTAGGAAAGAATGAAGAAAAACTCACAGAAGCCTCAACAGGGACTACCCCCAAATACAGCCTCCTCTCAGATAGAGAATTCAGAGGAAATCTTGAAGATCATTGATGATCTCAAAGCAACAATGGTACAGACATTCAATAAATTCAGGGAGGATATGAACGCAGCATTGGAACGGAGCACCAAGATAATGCGGGAAGAAATGAGAGCAGAAATCTCAAAACTACAAACAGAAGTGACTCAATTAAAGGAATCTGTAGATGAAATAAAAAAAAAACTCAGTAGGAACCCTCAACAGTAGAATGACCTCAGCCGAAGACAGAATCAGTGAGCTTGAGGATGAGCTACAGAAAGCATATAGGCAACACAAATAATGGCAAAAGACCTCAAAATGGCTCTAGGGTGAATCAGAGTCCTAGGGGATGACCTCAAGAGGAACAACATAAGAATAATTGGAGTACCAGAAGCACAGGGAACTAATCCCAATGAAAAAACCACAGTCAAAGACATCATTGCTAAGAAATTCCCAGAGCTAGAGAATGCAGGCATTCAGATCCAAGGAGCCCGAAGGGCGCCAGCTAGAAGAGACCCCAATAAAGAATCCCCAAGGCATATCATAGTCACAATGATGGATGCCATGGATAGAGACACAATACTGCAAGCAGCAAGGTGAAAGAAGGAAATCACTTACAAAGGAGCACCACTTAGATTTACAGCAGACCTATCAGAAGAAACCCTCCAAGCCCAAAGATAGTGGTGAGATATATTGAAAAAACTCAATGAAATGAATGCCTCACCAAGAATACTTTATCTGGCTAAGCTCTCACTTAAACATGAAGGAACCATACATTACTTCACGGATAAACAACAGCTCAGGAACTTTATAGACTCAAAACCAAACTTAAAAGAAGGACTAAAGGGCTATTGCAAGACAAGAAAAAACCCTACAAGAAAAACAAACCCTACAGAAAGATGACACAAAATCCTGTGACAATAATCTCTCTCAATGTCAATGGCCTAAATGCAACAATTAAAATACACAGAGTGGAAAAATGGATTCTGAAACAGAACCCAAGATTCTGCTGCCTACAAGAAACACACCTAAATAGTCAGAGCAAACACAGACTCAAACTCAAAGGATGGAAAACAATCCTGCAAGCAAACAACTCCTTCAAAAAAGCTGGGGTGGCCATACTAGTATCCGACAACATAGATTTCATAGACTGAAAAGGTTAGAAGGGACAGCGAAGGTCATTTTCTACTCATCAAGGGATATGTACAACAGGAAGAAATCAAACTCCTAAACGTATATGCACCTAATGAGTGACCAGCTAAATACTTTAAACAACTCCTAGCAGAATTTAATGGGGGCATCACTAGCACCATGATAGTAGTTGGAGACTTCAACACTACCTTATCACCTCTGGATAGATAAACAAGAGCAAAGCTCAGCAAGGAAACAAAGGCTCTGAAGGAAGAAATGGAGGAGAGAGGACTAATAGACCTATACAGTACTTTACAGCCCAAAAAGAAAGAATACACTTTTTTTTCCAGTGCAAATGGAACTTTCTCCACAATAGACCACGCTCTGGGTCACAAATCATACCTCAATAGAATCGGGATGATAGAAATTGTATCAACTATCTTTTCAGACCATGATGCGCTGAAGATAGAAGTTAATGACACACAGATGCAGAGAACCAAATCAAACACCTGGAAGTTAAACAACTCATTGTTGAACAGTGAGTGGGTCATGAAAGAAATCAAGGAAGAAATCAAAAGATACCTCGAAACGAATTAGAATGAAGACACAAGCTACCAGAACCTATGGGACGCAGCTAAAGATGTGTACAGGAAAAATTTATAGCCTTACAGGCATTTCTCAGGAGGGAAGAAAGGGCCTACATAGATGGCTTGACTTCGCAGCTCAAGATCTTAGATAAGGACCAACAGAAGGAACCCAAACTGGGGTGAAGGAAAGGAATAATAAAACTTAGAGCAGAAATTAATGACATGGAAACCAAAAAAACAATCCAAAATATCAATGAAACAAAGATCTGGTTCTTTGAGAAAATAAATAAGATCGATAAACCACTAACAAGACTCACAAAAAAAAAGAGAGAGAGAGAACCCTAATAAACCGAATCAGAAATGAAAATGGAGACATCACAACAGAAACTAATGAAATTCAAAAGATCATCAGAGACCACTTTGAAAGTCTGTATGCCAAAAAACAAGAGAACCTAGAAGAAATGGATAAATTCCTAGATTCCTACAATCTCCAAGACTGAACCAAGAAGAATTGGAATACCTGAACAGACCCATTAATATCAAGAAAATTGAAACTGTAATCAAAAGTCTCCCCAAAAACAAAAGCCCAGGCCCAGATGGCTTCACCAGCGAATTCTTGCAAACATTTAAAGAAGACCTGTTGCCAGTTCTCCTCAAGCTTTTCCAGGAAATTGAAAAAACAGGAACTCTCCCAAACAGTTTCTATGAAGCACATATCTCCCTAACACCAAAATCAAATAAAAACACTGCTAACAAGGAAAACTTCAGGGCAATATACCTGATGAACACAGATGCGAAGATCCTCAACAAAACACTAGCAAATAGAATCCAACAACTCATCAAAAAGATTATACATCATGACCAAGTCGGATTCATCCCTGGGATGCAAGGATGGTTTAACATATGCAAATCAATCAACATAATCCATCACATCAACAGAAGTAAAAATAAAAACCATATGATCATTTCAATAGACGCAGAGAAAGCATTTGACAAGATCCAACATCCATTTATGATGAAAACTTACCAAAATGGGTTTTGGAGGAACTTTCCTCAAGATAGTCAAAGCCATCTATCACAAACCCGTGGCAAGCATTATCCTCAATGGAGAAAAACTAAGGGACTTTCCTCTAAGATCAGCGACAGACAAGGATGCCCACTCTCACCACTTTTGTTCATCATAGTACTGGAAGTACTTGCGATAGCAATTAGGCAGGAAAAAGACATTAAGGGCATCCAGATAGTAAAGGAAGAAATCAAGCTCTCACTATTAGCAGATGACATGATTCTATACTTAGAGAATCCTAAAACCTCCATTAAGAAACTCCTAGAAACAATAGACATATACAGTAAAGTTGCAGGCTATAAAATCAATACCCAAAAATCCATGGCCTTCCTATACGCAAACAGTAATATAGAGGAAAATGACATAAAAAAAACAATGCCATTCACAATTGTGTCCCAGAAAATCAAGTACCTTGGAATCAGCCTAACCTAAAGAGGTTAAGGATCTTTACAAAGAAAACTACAAAACCCTACTCCATGAAGTAAAAGAAGACACGAGGAAATGGAAAAATATCCCCTGCTCATGGATAGGAAGATTTAACATTGTCATAATGGCAATATTCCCTAAAGCACTATACAGAATCAATGTGATCCCCATAAGGATACCCATGAAATTCTTCAAAGAAATAGACCAAGCAATCCTGAAATTCATATGGAACAACAAACACCCATGAATAGCTAAAGCAATTCTTGAGAAAAAGACAATGAGAGGCATCACCCTCCCCAACTTTAAACTCTACTACAAAGTGGTAACAATTAAAACAGCATGGTACTGGAACAAAAGCAGAGCCACAGACCAATTTAACAGGGTAGAATATCCCTACACACAACCCCAAATATATGATCATCTAATCTTTGATAAGGGAGCAAGAAATGTGAAGTGGAGCAAGGAAAGCCTCTTTAATAAATGGTGCTGGCATAACTGGTCAACCACATGCAAAAGAATGGGCTTAGACCTTGACCTGAAACCATGTACAAAAGTCAGATCAAAATGGATTAAAGACCTCAACATCAGACCACAATCTGGAAGGTACGTTGAATACAAAGTCGGAAAAACCCTACATGATATTGAAGCCAAATGTTACTTCAAAGATGACACGGAACTAAGCAATCAAGTAGAAACAGAAATAAAGCAATGGGACTATATTAAACTAAGAAGCTTCTGCACCGCAAAAGACACAGTGAGCAAACTGCAAAGGCAATCTACAGAATGGGAAAGGATATTCACCCAATACCCATCTGATAAGGGGTTGATATCAAGGGCATATAAGGCACTGGTTGAACTCTACAAGAAGAAAACATCCAGCCCCATTAGAAAATGGGGCAAAGAAATGAACAGAAACTTTCTCAAGGAAGAAATACGAATGGCCAAAAGGCACATGAAAAAATGCTCATCATCACTAATCATCAGGGAGATGCAGATCAAAACAACTATGAGATACCACCTAACCCCACAGAGACTGGCACATATCCAAAAGAACAGAAGCAACCGCTGTTGGCATGGATGTGGGGAGAAAGGGACTCTCCTAAACTGCCGGTGGGAATGCCGACTAGTTCAATCCTTCTGGAAAACAATATGGTCGCTCCTCAAAAAATCAAAAAAATCAGAAATCAAGCTTCCATTTGACCCAGCAATACCACTCCTGGGAATATATCCCAGAGAGGCAAGAAGATATAGTGGAAATGACATCTGCACATGTATGTTCATCACAGCATTGTTTACGATAGCCAAAATCTGGAAAAAACATGAATGCCCAAGAACAAATGACTGGCTAAATAAACTTTGGTACATTTACACAATGGAATACTATGCAGCTGTCAGAAAAGATGAAGTCATGAACTTTGCATAAAAGTGGATCAACATGGAAAGTATCATGCTAAGTGAAATGAGTCAGAAAGAGAGAGACAGAAGAATTGCACTCATCTGCGGAATATAAAACAACAGAATGGATCACTAACACCCAAGAATAACAGAAATGAATACCAGATTTGCTCTATGGCTTAGAGACCAGCCTCACATGCTGGGGAAAAGGGCAGCTCAGATAGAGAAGGGAATACCAAGCAAAATTGTGGTGGGAGGACCCGTGTTGGATGGGAGAGGTGTGCTCAGAGCAGACTATAGACCGAACACATTGACCACCCAAGACCTCCATTACAAAACACAAAGCCCAAAGGGAGAGAGTAAACAGACGAGAATGCCTTGCCAAAGAGGCTCGGTGGGGAGGCGGATGGAGTGGAAGTGGGTGGGACGGAGGGATGATGGGGTCATCAGCGGAGGACAGGCACTGGTGGAGTGATAGATACTCAAGCTGTATATGACTGAAATACAAGCACGAGAATATGTAAACCTGTATCTGTATCCCCACAGTGATTCATTAATTAAAAAGAAAAAAATAAAGGAAAAGAAAATCTCAGGCCTGGGAGGAATAGAGAAATTACTGGTGCTCGCTTGGGTAAATCAACAAACAATGGGATGACAGTGATACAATGATACAGTGATTATTATTATCATTATTATTATTATTATTATTATTATTATTATTAATCACCATGAGATACAGTTACAAAGCTTTGCTGTTTGAGTTTCAGTTATGCAATGATAAATCACCGAACCCTCCACCAGTGCACATCTTCTACCACCAAGGTCCCCAATAGGTCACCCCATCCCACCTCTCCCCCTGCCTCTTTGGCAGACAGTCTCCCCTATACTCTCTCTTGTATTGCTTGTTTGAATAGCATAAGAAGTTGTGTGGCTGCAAGAGTGACTGCTACTCCCGGAATTCTAGAATTTTAGTTAATTTGGTCCTGGAGAAATCTCTGCAGAGAGCTTCTCGGTTCAGAGATTCTTATGTGTGTCTCTGGATCATGGCTGTTAAGGAACTTAAGTAGCAGCTGGAGGCAGTTTGTGGGTGTGACCTCAAGGTCCCATGGGGACAGGGGGGATGAGAAGGAATGGACCTTATCCCTTAAGGACTGGAGTTTGCCATCACTGAACCCACATACCTGCACTTCTCATTGGGTTCTAGAAGTTGGTGACCACCGGGACTTTTAGGGGGCAGCTGGAGGTATGATGCCTGCCTCCTTCTGAGGCACCCCAATGAAGTTGGCCTGGCTTAAAGTCCGGAGGCATCTCTGCAGTGAGCTGTTCAGTTTGGAGATTCTTTTCTGTGTCTCTGGATCATGACCCTTATTACCATCTTTTCCAGAGAAATAAACTATTGGCATATACCCTGTAGGATGCACTGGCTCGCCCACAACATGCCATGCCACCTACTCTAACTGGCTTTTGATCTCTTTCGAGATTTATGGGTCTCTGAAATAAGGCCAATAAATTAGCTTGTAATTCATTGAGCTGGAGGTGGTTTGTGGGTGTGGTTCCAACATACCTCACTTTTGGCCATTAAATTTCTTGGTAAATTTGGCCCCAAGTTTGTGGGGTCTGACCAAGGGCACAGTAGCAATTTGGAGGTATCAGGAAGCCTGAAGGCACCATCAGGCTGGTGATGCACTCACCCCACAGGTACAAGTTGACTTGCTGGCGGCACCATATTCCCTGGAATTGTCCTTGTAACTCATAGTTTAATCTACCTGAGGATGTGGTATGTTTTGTGTGTGTGTTAATTTTATTTTTATAAATTTGTTAACAATAATTTACTACATTTAATAAACCAATACCAATCCCACTTTCATTACATCTTCCTACCACCATATTTCAAATGTTTCCACCCTGCCCCCAAAGCCTGACCCCAAAGCGGGACCTAAACAATTTATTTTGTACTGCTTGTTATGAATAATCTGCTAAAAGTGATCCTACATTTTCTTAAGAAATGTGTGTCGGCCGAGATGCAACCCGGGTGGCCACACGTTTGTGCGGCCAATCTACTGCTGATTGACCACTATCCAGAGGCCAGCTAGACTACTTTTGGTACCAGCAACTGCTTCCAGCAATGTCTCTAGACTGTGAACTAAGCCATAGCTCACGCTGGCCAAGGAGGGGAAAGATCTTTCTCGGTTTTTTTTCCCTTTCAGGGAAAAACAACGTGGCGTCTGTCATATTATGAGGACCATTAAGCAGGTACGAACTTGGTGGCGCAGAAAGAATAAAAAAAGAGGTTTGAACTTGAAACAGCAGAGGCTTGGGCAATCTCGGGTCGGGGCGATATCGATGTGTGTGCTCCACCGAGATTTGACCAGTGTGACCACACCTTTGTGCAGCCACTCTGCTGCTGATCAACCACGATCCGGAGGCCTGCAAGACTACTTTTGGTACCAGCAGCTGCTTGCAGCAATGTCTCTAGACTGTAAACTAAGCCCCCATGCTGCCTCAGGAAGGGAAATGATGCAATTCCTAACATAAATCTCCCTGGACTTAATTACTAAAATACTAAAATACAGAAATCCTAAACTTTATATCTCTTCATTCTCAGCAATGGAAAACTAATTATCAAATGCTTCCTTGTCAGCAGGGCTGATTGTTTGGGGGAAACTACAACAACAATAGTGAATTTTGTGTTGAAATATGGAATGTAATTAAGGTAAAGAGAAAATGAAGTGAAATTTATCAGCTACGCAGGCAGGGGTGGGGGGTGGGGGGTGGGAGGTATACTGGGGTTTTTGGTGGTGGAATATGGGCGCTGGTGAAGGGACAGGTGTTCGAGCATTGTATAACTGAGACATAAGCCTGAAAACTTTGTAACCTTCCACATGGTGATTTAATAAAATAAATAAATTTAAAAAAAAAGAAATGTGTGTGAAGATTGTTGTATTTCACGCTGGAGCCATTAAGCCCTTGTCTTGAAATAAAAAATAGCTGAGTAGAGAAATATGGTAAAATATTTCCAAGTACATAAAGGACATTTTAAATCTTCATACTGTACATTTTATTTCACCAATGCCTTAATTACAATTTCATATATTAATTTTATTCCATTAGATTTTCTGCTTCTGATAAAATAAATATTAAGGCTTCTTTGGTGTCTTTTACATGTGATACTGTCTTGCTGATCATATTTTTAATTGTTCATTTTCTTATCTATATTATTTCTTATTTCTGTATCTCTTACTGTAATTTTGCTCGTATCACTTATCTTTAAACTCCTATTAACTTTGTCTTCATATCTGTCATATTTCTTCCTTTAGATAGATTTTTGCATTCATTTTATTTTTTATTAATTTTTAGTTTTTAAATTCTGATCACATCATCTCACACTTAAGTGTTTATTTCATTCTTTTGAGTGGGGTCATATGTGGTAAGGCATGGGGTACTCCTGACTCTTCTATTCCCAAAATTACTCCTGTAGGTGCTAAGGGAACTTTATGAGATAGCAGTGATCAAACTCCAGTTGCCCCCTGCAAGACAAACACACTACCCATTGTAATCTCTGGCCCTATTTAAAAATATTAATCCAATTTCAAATCACCATTCATGGACTTATTTTAATTGACGTGCTTTAACCTGCCAAATAATTTTAATTACTTCCTTTATAGGCATGCTAGATTTTACTTTGTGTAGTTTTGTTTTTCTTTGATATGCTTATTTGTCTTTAATTTTTGCTTATAACTGTAGGTGTGATTTTCCTCACATTTTCATCTAATGTCTCTTTTCTTATTCCTTTTATCTACTTTGTTGTTCACCTCATCCTTTTCCTCCTTTCTCCTCCTTGGGATTTTCTTTCTCATTTCCCCCTCTTCTTTCTTCTCCACCACCTGAGAATCTGCCAATGGGACTGAGTTCAATTAATGGAGATCTGTGGATACACAGCAGATGTATGTGGTAACAGCACTGTATTTTTGAAACAATATTAATGCTGTTAGTAGTGGTGGTATATAGATGCTTGTGGCCCTAGGGCATTCCAAGGAGGCCCACAGTTTAAAAATCATGTAAATAGGAGCCAAAGCACATGACTAGAAGGTCAGCCAGTAGGACAGGATGGTTATAGGAAAGAAAATATTCAGAAGGGACCATGGTTGAAAAAAGGTTGAGAAATTAAAAACTATGATTCTAAATTTTAAAAAAATTAATTCAAATTATTTTTGGTTTAAATATGAAAGTTCCTTGTTTTGATTTATATTTTCTAGTTCTTGAAAATATAATTTTTTTTATATTTTCCCTCGTGTCCCAGTAGGGCCTCCTTCAGTCACTCCTTGCTTTTAACACCTGAGACATCCAAGGACACTCCATCTTCAAAGGTGTCTCTTTCTCTGAGATCATTGACTTCTCAAGATTGATCTGATGTTCTCTGCATTTCTAAGATGTGGTACTTATAACTTATTACCACCTGAGACCTAGCCTGCAATATTGCCTACTACAGTGAGTTCTTTCTTTCTGAACTCGTTGTAATTTTATTATTTTCAGTCTCCAATGAACTGCTTCCATCTTAATAGTGGCTAATGTAAATTTTTCCAGACTCTGTGTTTAATCCTTTATCAAATATAAATTAGTTGTGGACCTGAGCTATAGTATAGTGGGTAAGATTCTTGCTACTTCTCTTGCACCAGTCAACCCACATTCAATCCATGATCTACCAAATGAGTCATTGAGCCCTCTAGAAGTGATCCCTACTGTAAAGCCTGGAGTAAGCTCTGAGCAATACCAGGTACGGCCCAACATCCAAAAGAAAGGAAGACAGCACAACAAAGAAATATGGAGAGATGAACAAGACACTTTTCCAAGGAGGATATATGGATGACAAATTGGCATATGGGAAAGTGTTCATCATCACCTATTGTTAGAGAAACACATATCAAATCTACAATGAGATATTATATCAAACTAGTGAGAATGACATATATCACAAAGACTGGAAATATTCAGTGTTGACGGGATGTGGTGTAAATGGATCCCTTATTCACTGTTGTTGGGAATGGCATTTGGTTCCATCTCTATGGAAAACAGTACAGTAACTATGATAACATCTTTTGCAAATAAGAATGGAACTTCCACATGAAACAGCAGCTCCAGCTTTTGGCATCTACCTTCCCCAACATAAGAATATTAATTCGAAAATGTATAATTATATCTGTGTTTATTGTACCACTTAAATCACAGGAAGAAATACAAAATAATTTTGCTCATATGTAGTACAAAGAGAAACATACCAAGAAACAAATGATGAAACGTAAAAAACTGATGATAAATCTCTGGTCCTGGATTTTAGAATTGAGAACACCAAGTAAGGAAAATGTGAATGAGTAGACAATGCAGCAGTCTGGTCAAAGGTTTGGGGAACTTAATGGTGGTGACACGGTAACTGCACATCCATATCACAGTGGTAATATTACTATAAATATGTGACAAAAATATAAAGTTAATTTTAGGAAAAATTGCATTTACTACAGGGTTAAGAAGGTCAGCTTGAGACACTGGTGAAGGGATGCTGGTACACGTGGTGGGCAGGGAATTGAATTGAATTGAATATAGAATTTTAGTTTCTATACCTGAAACTCTGTAATTAAGGGTTTGCAAATCATGGTGTCTGAATAAAAAATTGGGAAGAGAGCAAAGACAATTGTTAATATAGATAATTATAATTCAAAATAATCTTTTTGTCTCATTATTTCTAGATCATTTCTATATATTTTATTCCCCTGATATATTATTATTTACTTTAACTCAGCAAAAGTTATTGGTTACATGTGATGCATTCACTCTGGTATGTTTAAGCAAAAACTGATTTTACTAAAAATTAAAAGATAAATCAACATTTAACTTGACTTGATCTTGAAGATCCTTGACTTGGAGATAAAAGGTAATTGTTGTTAATATCCATTTCACTCTTATTTTCACTCTAAAATATTCTGGTTAATTACCAATTATATGATTACCTAATTAATTGTTCATGAAGTCATTAGACAGCTAGAGAAAGAGAAAAAGATTTGATTCTGAACTTCTGAAAGCAACATTGAAAATCATGATATAAAACTGGCATGTTGATAATCTCTCAGTCATGGACTAATCATAACCAGGAAATCATAATTTCTATTTTTGCTGTAGTAGGTGCTACTGTCCATGCTGTTTCTGCCTCAGGAATCCTAACCAAATAGCTGCTAATATCTCTAAAAGCTAAACACTTCTAATGAAAGATGTTCCTCAAAAGGTTTGTTTCTTCATGTTCCTTGATCTGAATCAGTCTTAGGTGAGGGCATAGGTCTCCCAAGAATAGAGGTCAGAGTTTTCCATGCAATTAAATTGTGAGCAATTACAATTTTTTGTCAGTCATTAGACAGTCTGTCATATTTTCAATGTCTTAAGTTTCCTAACTAGAATAAAATTACTCATCATTTTTACACATAAAACATCTGCAATTTTTTGATAGCACAGCGGGTAGGGCATTTGCCTTGCACGCGGCCGACCCGGGTTTGAATCCCAGCATCCCATATGGTCCCCTGAGCACCACCAGGGGTAATTCCTGAGTGCATGAGGCAGGAATTACCCCTGTGCATTGCCGGGTGTGACCCAAAAAGAAAAAAAAATCTGCAATTTTTTCCATTCTAATTTTTTCATTTACTTACTTATTGAAGTTATACTTTTAAAAATGGGGTTCCCCTAATCCCTTTGGAAACACATCAGTATCTTTCTACTGATTATATACTTGAAATTCATTTACATTATGGCATACCAAGGAGTAAAGATTAATTTATTAAATTTTTATCATACTTTAGTGTAGATAATAAATGAAGTGTGCTCAGAAGTAGCACTATTGCACTGTAGCACTGTCATCTTGTTCATAGATTTGCTCGAGCGGGCACCAGTAATGTCCCCATTGTGAGACTTGTTACTGTTTTTGGCATATCAGATATGCCACAGGTAGCTTGCCAGGCTCTGCTGGGCAGGCAAGATACTCTCAGTAGCTTGCCGGGCTCTCCAAGAGGGGTGGAGGAATCAAACCCGGGTCAGACGCCCTACCCACTGGGCTATTGCTCCAGCCAGAAAAGTTGAGTAAAATACAGAATGCTTTACCAAGGTTCAAATACTATCATATGAAAAGAAGGAAATTGCATCCCTAATAAAACAAAACTATAGATGCCAATGTATGTAACGTAAAAATATTTTTATTTATTTAATGGATAATGCTGTTAATGAATATTTATATTGTTTGTGAGTGTGTTCTTAACCCACAAAATTCCACATCCAAGTGTAAGACTTCTATTTAAAAAACTTTTACTTTTCATAAAAGTAAAAAGCTGTTTAAAAGGAGTTGTCCTGGATTTAGTCTAGATATATGGTATAGACGGTAGCATGTGTGTCTTGCACACTGACAACAAGGTTTGATCCCTGGCATGCTCTATGGTCCCCTGAGACTGACAAGAGAGCTCTCTAAACACAGTGCCAGGTGTAAGCTCTGAGTATCAGCAAATGTGGCCCCAAAATATTTTTTAGTGTTGTCTTTAAACTTATTTAACAGTATGTTCCCGAATTATGAAAATTAATGTTTTACTAGCTATTATGGGTTTCTTGTATGTAATAATTATTTCACCATATAACAAATAATGCTTCAAAGTAGACATAAGTATTTTACTTCAGATGAGGATGCAGTCTCAGAGTAGTTAAGTAAGTTGAACAATGTTAGGCATCTAATAAACAGTACAGGGATTAAGTTCCAAAATGACTTAAGATCTATTTATCCATAAGAGAAATCCTTAAGTAAAAAGTGGTTAATATTTTGAAAATGTTCAAGAGATGCATTATTAGTCTTCAGAAAAAAAACACAGTATTTACAATAGAACTTTGCATTTGAATGATCAAACTGGCTTTCTAAACTGATTTTTTTTTAAATTTAACAAGTGTAAACTATGAGAGAAAATTTTGTCTTCCACAACTCAAGCCATTCTATATTATTCCTCCTAATTGTGAGAAGTCAAAAGCATTATTTCATTGTACAATGAGTCTCATGATTCATAGTGAGAATATTCCAATAAGTATTTTTAAGTACTAAATTTTTACTTTTATACTACATATCCAACAGAGCAAGACATCTCAAGTATTAAATATGCTTTTTGGTGATGAGTTTTCATCTATTAAAATTAACGGTAAGATAGAACAACATTAGGTGTGACCAAAAACAATTATCTACAAAATTATCTTTATAAAACTCAACAGGATACTTGCATTTTATAAGGAACAACTCTTCATGAATATATTGCTTTAAGGTTTCCATATGAAGTTTTCACATGACTTCATATACGTATAATCATTTGATAGTTTGTTTTATTTATTCTGTAACTTTTAAAGTATATTTAATGGTGCAGAGTCTCATTCCCCCACACCTGGCTGTCTTCACTGGAGCCCCTTGGAGGGGGACAAGTTGAGTTCCCCTCCCTACCCTAAGCAGAGTCCCAGCAGCCAACGACCTCCAGAACCCAGCCACGGCCACGCTCAAGGCCACTCTCCACATGCTTGGACGAGCCTCACGCATGAAGGAACCTACAAAGGAATACCTAGGTGAGTGGGACCCGGGGAAATCTCCAAACCTTCTAGGATCGGGACTGGGCCTCTGCCACCCAGATCTCCCATCTTCACACACACAAACTTCCCTCCCCCATGTAATCCCAACAAAAGCCAAGATTCAGAGACTATAAAACAAAGCTCCTGGAAGCAGCCTCTTATTGTCTAGTTCTCCCTCTCAGAGAACCCGGAAAGCTACGGAGAGTATTCGGCCTGCACCGCAGACTAGCAAGCTCCCCGTGGTGTATTCAATATGCCAAAAATAGTAACAATGATGTGAGTCATTCCCCTATAAGAGGCACCATTTGGAAGGACGAGTAAACAGAGGCTGCTAAAATCTCAGGGCCAGGACGAATGGAGACGTTACTGGTGCCCACTCAAGCAAATCGATGAACAAAGGGATGACAGTGATGCAGTGATATTTAATGATATATATATATATATTCAAACTTCTAAATACTATCTGTAGGTATTTTCTTAGTCTTTGTTAAGGGTTTTTATTACTTCTATATAAAATACTAGATTTTAATCATGTAATTATGCAAAAACGTGTTGAAAATTTAAGATTAGATAAAAATTTTATGAAAGGATTGTACATCTTCTATAGAGCACAAATAAATTCGTGTACCACTGAGTAAGAATATTTGGAAAAAAGTGACCCCATTTTGCTTATATTTGAATTAAATATATACAGGAATTAAACATGCCTTTCTTATCTCTGGTGGTACATGGAGTTTTATGTTTTAACTAGACTTCTGTATTTTTTGTTGAAAAAAATACTAGTATGCCAGTAAAATTCTATTATTCTGTAAATAGAATAGCATAAGATATAAAAAAAACCTACCACCACCTTTACTAAAACTTCCAGTGTAATTTATCACACAATTTACTGTAAACCAGAGTATGATATCCTTTCGCTATGTATAGAGTACAAGAATATTTACCTCATCTCTATCTCATTCTTTTCTTCTAAATTCAAGTTTACTCATTTTACTACTAACACTA
The DNA here is from genome assembly GCF_027595985.1 of Sorex araneus. Classification (NCBI taxonomy): domain Eukaryota; kingdom Metazoa; phylum Chordata; class Mammalia; order Eulipotyphla; family Soricidae; genus Sorex; species Sorex araneus. Next base: position 168,344,393 of record NC_073302.1, read on the forward strand.
TTCACATTTTTAACATACTATATTTAAACATTATATATACATATATATGTGTATATATATACATATATATATATAATCACCTATGAGAGATAACGAAATCCCCTTAATTGTTAATCGTCGATTTCTTGATCGGTCTCAGTACCTCTCATTCGTCCTTTCCCTGAGATCTTAGAAGTCTCTCTCGACTCAGCCCTCCCAACGATGTCACACTGGAGGATCTTTCAGGGTCAGGGGAATGAGATCCAGCTTGTTACTGGATTTAGCATATGAGTACACCATGGGAAGCTTGCAAGGCTGTCCCATGTGGGCAGGAAACTCTCAGAAGCTTGGCAGTTTCTCCCAGAGGGAGAAGTAGGCTACAAGATATCGCTTCTGGGAGCTTGCTTTTAAGTCTCTGGATGTTGACCATTGATGGGATTACACACACCTAGGTTCCTCTGCCGGTACGTTCATGTGTGAGGCTTGTCCAAATGTGTGGAGAAGGGTCTCATGCATGGCTGTAGCTAGGTTCCGGTGGTCTTCAGCCACCGGGAGCTCTGCTCGGGGTGGGGAGGGAAGCTGAAGCCCATCCCCTCTGAGGAGTCCTGGTGAAGACAGCCAGGTGTGCGGGCAAGAGACTCTCTTTCTCTCTCTCTCTCTCTCTCTCTATATATATATATATATATATGTATATATATATATATACATATATATATATTAGGGCAGAGCAATATCACAGCTGAGAGGACATTTGCCTTGCATGCAGCCAACCCAGGTTTGATTCTCCGCCCCTTTCGGAGAGCCCGGCAAGCTACCGAGAGTATCTCGCCGGCCCCACATTGCAGAGCCTGGCAAGCTACCCATGGTGCATTCTATATGCCAAAAACAGTAACAAGTCTCACAATGGAGACGTTAGCGGTGCCCTCTCGAGAAAATCAATAAAAAATGGGACGACAGTGCTACAGTGCAGTGCATATATATATATATATATATATATATATATATATATAGTTGTAGGGTCACACCTGGTGGTACTCAGGGCTTATTCCTGCCTCTCTGCTCAGGGATCACTCCTGGCAGGTATGGGAGACTATATATGGTGTGAGGGATCCAACACGAATCAGACATGTGCAGATAAGCACCTTACCACTGCACTATCTCTTCAGCCCTCTGACATATTACTACAATTTGTAGCAATAACACAGAGGTAGGGTGTTCGCCTTTCACTCAGCTGACCTGTGTTTTATTCCTCCACCCCTCTCAGAGAGCCTGGCAAGCTACTGAGAGTATAGTGCTGGCACAGCAGAGCCTTACAAGCTACCCGTGGCAAATTGGATATGCCAAAAATATGCCAAAAACAGTAACAATAAGTCTCACAATGAGAGATGTTACTGGTGCCCGCTTGAATAAAATAGATGAGCAATGGAACGACAGTGACAGTGACAATTTTCTATGCTTTAAACTTTTGTATCAAAATGGATACCTAATAAAATGTTAAATTAACTTGATTTTTATTGACACATTATAGCTATAAAAGAAATAAATTTCAATTTTGAGATGTGATTTCCTGACTGTCCTATTTTCTAATTGTGTGCCGATATTCCACTTACCTAGGATCTTGATTTTGTAACTCATACAGTGGAGATAATAGTAATATTCTTGTCACTGTATTATTGTGAGAATTAATGGGATAACTTAAAACATTGTCAAACACAAAACAAAAACACATCAAAAGTAGACTGGCTTTCTGCTCAGGAGAGACACCTGGTGGCACTCAGGGCACTAGATGCGTGGGTGTAGATCATTAAACCAGGTCAAAGGATGTAAGGCAAGAAAGCACCTCAAGTACTATACTATCTCTCTAGCACTGTTTTTGTTAGTTCATTTAATAATATATAGCAATACAAAAATTTTATAATTTGATTTTACTTGAAGACATTTCTGAAAATCCCATCCCACATATAAGAAAGTCCAATACTGAAGATATAAAGAGTAATATAAGGTCATTTTTGAGCAAAAGAAACAAAAATACAATAATGTCATGGGTAAAAAGAAGAGAAAAAACAGTAAGAGTTTTTTCCATTTTATAATCATCTAGGAATAACAAATTTATATAATTATAATGACAAACATAACTTGATTCCCTTTTTTGTCCAACCCTCATTACTATGCTGTCATTTGTTGGTTTTCCAAAATTCTATCCACCATGACTTAAACGGTCCCTTTGTAAAACTGTCTCCAGTTGCTCCTCTTGAGTATACCATATGTGTTTTTCTGAATCCCTCATTGTTACATTTTGTGCTACAATTTCATTAATTCCTTAGCCTTTAAAGCTAGTATTAAAATCTGTCTCAAGAGTTCTTCTATTTTCAATCTATTAGAGATAACTGGCTAAAAACTAGTTATTTATTCATACTAGAATATTATGTTTTTAATAACCATATGTATTACGTATTTCTTACGTAAGTAAGAAATTTTCCTATATATAGAAAATTGGTCACAAACAATTATTGATTCCAATAGAAAAAAGTCATATATTTTAAATATCAGAAAGAGCATGACCATGTAATTATAGCCCCTGATGGTTAGCACTTATCGTTAATACACATAAAAATGGACACAGGATGTTGGTACGATCCATATTGAAACTTTTGGTGCTTCCTCAAGGTTCCTAGACTGTGATCTCAGATTCCTAGAAAGCCTCACATTCCTAGATAAGGTTATAAAATTCATATTAAAGAGAAAGAGAAGTATGTCTCATGAAATTAGTCAATGGAACATTCTGACTATAGATTATAGAATTTAAAACGACTTCTCATTTTAGAACTATGCAAACAACTGCAGATCTTTCTAAATTTCATAATTTCCAGAAACACATTCTAAGTAAGAATCCAAATTATAGGCACCATAAATCATTCACAAGTTCCTGGAAATGTATCATCAGGACACGAGCTGAAAATTTTCTTGCCTCCAATATGGCAATTCACAGAACAATTCAGCCCACCCTCACCTTCCAGGTTGTTGTTCTCCATTGAAATGGGAACTTTGCAGAACATTCCTCTTTGCAGGTCTTTTTAAGCATGATGCAGCCATTCTCACCATTTAAATTTGTTGACACAAATTAAAATGAAATTAAATTCAGAGATTTAATCCAGAGTAACAATGTTCTACTCACAAAAGTCCCCAATAGGAAATTGAAATCTTAATGAAAATTCAGTTACATGGGCATGATATTAATATTTCCAGTTTCCAGACCCAGATTTTTCCTTAATGGATAATAAGAAATTTATTGGTGAACGCTAATATTTTTCCTGAACCAAAAAGTTTTTTTTTCTTCTTAGAGAAAAGGCATTTTATTTGAAACTGTGTACACAAATATCCACTACACAAATATTTATTGATTTCTAATATGTTTTGCTAGATACGGAGAACAGTAAAATGGTTAATTTGCCTATCTTATTGTTAAATAATAATCACATTTTATCATAAATTACTGGAGACCTTCCAACAATATTTCTCATGGTATGGTACCCATGTTCACAGAACTGAACAAAACTAATGATTCTTGTATTCACAAAATAATGTATATTTTCATTTAATATTCTTCATCTTACTTACATATAAAAATATGTTATAAAAAGTAAACATAAAGTAAAATACCGGATAGATTTTTTAATTTGTATTCAGCTTTGTCAGCTAATCTATAATTGCCTTGACTCAATGGAATCTGTATTTTTCATTGTGCAACCTCAAGGATGTAAGACAAGGCCTTGCAATAGCATAGGAACATGGTCAGAATTTATTATTTCTTTAAAAGTAGAGATGAAACACTGTATTTTATGTGTTATTATTTCTTCAAAATGTTGTGAACCTAAATCTATTGCATACATAACTATTTTTAGAAGCAGTTTGAGAAGACAAATATTTTTATTTAATCGGTAAAATGGTTGGTTTGCCTATCTCATTGTTAAATAATAATCACATTTTATCACAAATTATTGGAGACCTTCTAACAATATTTCTCATGATGTGGTACCCATACACATAATGACAGTGTTCATAAATACATTAGCACATTTTTTTAAAAAAAAACTTAATTTTTTATTGAATCACCATGTGAAAAGTTACAGCACTTTCAGGCTTAAGTCTCAGTCATACATTGATCAAACACCCATCCTTTCACCAGTGCACATGTTCTATCACCAAGAACCCCAGTATACCTCCAGTCCCAACCCCACCGCCAGGCCTGATGATTTTCACATTACTTTCTCTTTACTTTGATTACATTCAATATTTCAACAGAAAACTCACTATTATTATTTGGAATTTTCCCCACAAAATCAGACCTGCTGAAAATGCAATATTTAATAATTTGTTTTCCATTGCTGAGAAGCAAATGAGGTTTTGGATTTCTGTATTTTAGTATTTTAGTAACTAAGTCCAGAGAAACTTCTGCCAGAAATTGCACCAATGCAAGCTTATCCACTATTTAGTGGCCTCCGGGATCATGGGCGTTCAGCAACGGAGGGGCCGCACATGTGAGGCTGCTCGGGTCACATCTCGGAGGAACACATGTAAGCTTAAGAAACACAAAATCTATGGGGTCTGTTTCAACCTGGAAGTGGATTCCCTCCTTCCCAGCTGGGTCCCAATAAGTTTCACAGCAAAATTCCTCTGCCATCCTCCAGAAGACTGACTCTACATCTCAAGAACTTTGCAGCCACCTTTGCTGCTTTACTCATCACACCTCACACAGCTCCTGTGTGTACTTTCTGTCACTGGGTGAAGGAAAGTAGAGAAAGGAAAGAACAACCTGTATCATAATCCTATGAGACTCCCAGGATGCATAAAGATTCACCTTCAGTAAAGTAGAAACACAACAAGCAATGTGGAAGCCATCCCACCAAGCTGCGTGAATGAAAATAATAACATGAAAGTTTCTACCAATACCAACCAGTTCTGTAAACTTTAAGAGAATGACATTAATGATACAGTGATGTGGATACTTAGTGGGCTCAAAGAAACAATGGCATAGGTAATCAGCAAAACCCAAGAAAGTGTGAGAGTAGAAAGGATAATTCTGTAGTCAGAAGTGACAGAAATGAATGATATAGTTGGTGAAATGAAAAATTCAGTAGAGGTTCTGAGCAGTAGGATAACAACAACTGACCAAAAGATTATGGAACTCAAGGCAAGAATCCTCTAGAAAATAACAGATGATGTAGAAAATTTTGAAGGAAAATGAACAGATCAAAGTGCTATAGGGTGAAATGAAAGGAAATAATACAAGAATCATGAGTCCCTAAAAATCATATCATCACTGTCATCACATCACTGTCATCCATTGCTCATCGATTTGTTCGAGCAGGCACCAGTAACGTCTCTCATTGAGAGACTTATTGTTACTATTTTTGGCATATCCAATACGCACGAGTAGCTTGCCAGACTCTGCCCGGCAGGCTTGATACTCTCGGTAGCTTACTGGGCTCTCCGAGAGGGGCGGAGCAATCAAATTCGGGTTGGCCACGTGAAAGGCGAAGGCCCAACTGCTGTGCTATCGCTCCAGCCCCTAAAAATAGGATGGTAAATTAGATGAGAATCCATAGTTAAAACATTCATAGCTAAGAATTTCTCAGAGTTGAGGAGTTCAGGTGTTCAGATTTGAGACCTGATGGTCTTAGCAAAAACAGACACAAATAGAAAAATTCCAAGGTATGTTATAAACTGAATGACAAAAGTCCTAGGTCAACATAATATTGGAACTAGCAAGATCAAAAAAAGAACTCTCATAATATTCAGAATATGAGACTCAACAAGCCAGAAGAGACTGCTGGCATATAGTAAAAAGTAATAATTATTATAATAAAACTTAATGAAATGAACACCTTACCAAGAATAATCTATTCAGCTAGATTATCATTGAGACTTGAAAGAATAATGTAGTAATTCATGGACATGCAACATCTTAAGTAATTCATAACCATGAAACCAGTTTTGTAAGCATTAGAGGAACTCCTTTAAAAGACATGACAAACTTCTTAGCACTTCCCAATTGAATATGGCATACTCTCCTAGTGTTTATAGTTGCCCTGTACAAGACTAGAAAAAGTCTGTTGAATCCTAGCTTGGTAAGGAATTTTACACTTTTTTTTCAATAAGGAATTAACTTTTCATTTATACTGTAAAGTTAAATTAATTATTTTTTTTAAAAAAGAAAAAATCAGGGCTGAAGCGATAGCACAGCGGGTAGAGTTTGCCTTGCATGCAGCAGACCTGGGTTTGATTCCCAGCATCCCATATGGTCCTCCAGCACAGCCAGGAGTGATTCCTGAGTGCAGAGCCAGGAGTAACCCCTGTGCATCGCCGGGTGTGACCCAAAAAGAAAAAAAAAAAAAAAAGGAAAAAATCATTAATCATTTGGTAATGAAGATGTGATAGCTATTATAGTTGTCAAAATTATATAAAGTTATAATTATTTATAATATCAACAATTATAATTGCAAAAAATGGTAAGGAATATTCACATTGTATACTCAGAGATATTACAAGGTGCTAAAGGAAGACATTTACCAGTTTTTTTATGACAGTATAAAATTTCTAGAATTAAAAGGGGGAAAGATGAAATCTAGATCAATGGAAATTATAATTTTTTGTGACTTGAAGGATGCATTTTCCTTTAATAAGGGCAGAAGGTGAATGGGGGGATAGGGAACGCAGATCAGTTTATGCATAATGATTGTAATAAAAAATGAAAGAGGTCTGGAGAGATAGTACAGTGGGGTAGGGTGTTTGCCTTGCACATGATGCCCTGAATTCAACCCACATCACTCCACATGGTCCCCCAATTCCTACCATGAGTTATCCCTAAGTATAGGGACAGAATTTATACAATTTTATTAACATCTATACCAAAAATAATTGGGCTAGAGAAATAGTAATGGGTTATAGCACTTGATTTTCATGCAGTTGGCTGTATAATGTTCCCTGAGCAACACCAAGAGTGATCCCTGCGCACAGAGAAAAGAATAAGCCTTGATCACCACTAATCATGACCTGAATCCTCCTCCTTCCAAAAGTAATGTACAGGGGCCGGAGCGATAGCACAGCGGGTAGGGCGTTTGCCTTGCACGCGGCCGACCCGGGTTCGATCCCCGGCATCCCATATGGTCCCCCAAGCACCGCCAGGAGTAGTTCCTGAGTGCAAAGCCAGGAGTAACCCCTGAGCATCGCTGGGTGTGACCCAAAAAGCAAAAAAAAAAAAAAACAAAAACAAAACAAAACAAAAAAAAAACCAAAAGTAATGTACAGGTTTACAATTTTTTTAATAGTAAAATGTTTCTTTTGAAGAGCATTTTTTTAAGTGTAGGTTTTCACTTTCAATGAATGACATCTTGGGTAAACTACACCTTGCATGTGGTAAGTATCCAATATATATCTTTAAGGACAAGTAAAATTGAGAGGTTAGAGCAATAGCACAATGGGTATAAAAATGAAAGCATGCAGCCAATCTGGGTTCAATCTTTGATATTCCATACGTTCCCCCAGCCTGTCAGGAGTGATCTCTGAGTATAGTCAGGAGTAAGCCATGAAGACCATCAGGTGTGGCTCCAAACAAAACAAACAAAAAAAGAGTAAGTAAAATTTGTACCATGCAACCAAATGAAGGTTTTTGGTTTTATTGTGAAGACAATTTATCTTCAGTATGTTTATATAAGTGAAAATATAATGACAGGACTTCTCAAAGTTTTCATAGAAAAATGCTAGTCCAAAACCAGATGGTTTTATACACTAATGAAAAGTTAAATATTTAAGACCTTAAATGTATGTGGATAATATAGTAGGGCAGGGTATACATAACTTTCAAGATATTTTTACTAGTCTAACAGATTTTACAAAGGAAAAAATAGTTTTATGCCGTTCACCACACTAAAGATGAAAGCAGAGTTGTTCTTAGAGAAGCAGAAAAATAGACTTCCAGAGACATCCTGCCTCAGGCAACTCTTCAGGGCCAAAGACTCACCTGTGCCGAATTTCCAAAGTGCTGGGAGAGTATCTTAAGAATCAGTATGACCTTCAGAAATAAAGTGTCTTCTTTATTATGTATCACTTGTTGTCACCATAGAAAAATCAGTAAATGTTTACTTTGCCCCAAATAAATAATTGATATTAGCTATCTTCATAATGATGTCAATTATATCATCAAATCATCTGACTTGGAAACGCTCAGGAAGTACCACATCACAGTTTTAAATGTTCCTTTAGAAATTCATGTGTTTGCGGAACAAGGTTTCCAAGGGAGTTCTGGCATGTGCTGGGTTTCACTGCAGAGCCTCAAGAATTCTCAAAGTTCAGATACTCTTTACTCAGTTACATGACAGTAGTTTAGGAACTCTCTTTGTGGGAGGCATTGCTTCACAGACCTGACAGGATGGATAGGGAATGGCCCTTGTGCCTGATCCATAACAGTCATTGCCTGTTACACACATTTCAAGATTCATTCTGGCTATGAAGATAATCGAGGCAGCCGACAGTTACCCCGCAGCTGCATGGATTTATGATGGCACTGTCAAGAAAATGAGCCAAAATGACACAGTAGCTGGCTTTAGCTGCAAATAATGTGATAGGCTGTAGAGTGGTGGTGTAGCAGCTGCTGTCATTGCAGGTAATAGGCAATAAAGAAGCCTGATAGCAATACCTGTCATTTCTTAATGGCTGACTTCACTGAAGAGCTTTCGTGGCCTTTAACATGGAGATAATAGAAGATACAACAAATTTTACAGCTTTCACGTTGCATTCATAATTTATCTTGAGAGTACTACCCCAACAAGGACAACAGTTGTCAGCCTGAGAAAGTACAGAACTGCCTTTGAATTGTGAGAGATTGTCTATTATTATCAAGACTGGAATTCAAGCACAGAAAATGCCCTGTGTTCTTGGTCTGTGATTTCTGTCCAAATGTGTTTCGTTTATTGTAAATCTACTCCAGTGAATATTTTGGATGGGACACCTCACTGAGTGATTTAATCCCTCTACCAGGAGCAAGCATGTGCATTTTTTCAGTAATGTGGGAGCTTTGTATGGAGTAAAGTTTTGTGTAGAATGAGCTATAAACTAATGAAAAATGACCTGCCTGCTTTTTTTGAAACTACATAACATTAGTTGAGGACAAAATGACAAGTTTTAAAATATAGTGCATATAATTTTCAAATGGATATGGAAACGCCCATTGGTTTTATGTTGATTTTTAAATATTGAAGTTGATAGTAAAAGTAGTTGGTAAAAGCTAGATAAAGGTATACTAATGAATAGCATATTTACCTCACTTGGCTTTTAATGTTTTAACTTTTTGTCATAAAGAGTAAAGTGTCTCATTTATTTTACCAAAGAGTAAGCAGTACTAGACTATAGATAATATAAATTTATTAAAGTTGATTTTGATGAACTCTTTCTGTCATCCTTATAATGACATTCAGTAGTATTATAACACATTTTATTCCTAAATACTACCTCATATTTCCACATTTATTAAAAACAAAAGTTATGGATATTTTTAGCAAATAAATATGTAATAGCAGATAAAAGTTATGTATAATCTATAGTTCATTACCATTTGATTTATTTATTCAAAATGTTATACTTGATTTTTAAAATTTCAACATGTGTAGCCTGAGAACTATAACTCCAGTATAAAATATAAAACATGAGCACATTTTTCATCTAAATCAGCATATGATGAATGTGAAACAGGCATGTTACAGAAGTATAACATAGGATGAAATCAAAATGCAAGCTAATTTTATCACTTACAAAATGAAATATATGCACTGTGGATAAACTTTCCCTGTATCTGTATAAAAGCTTGAACAATTTTTATATATTCATTCATGTTTAGACAATATGGTTTTGTGACCACTGTAATTTATAATACAATATAGATCTATTTCAAAAATCAGAAATCCAGTCCTGAATAATAATGCAAATTACCATCATGATTTAGCACTAAATCATCTCTGGCTAAGATATTAGCCATGGGATGAAATAGAGACTGTCTCTCATTCCATATATATAACTAGCCATTAAATGAGATTTCTAACATCTCTAAAGCCAGACTGAAAAGAAATAGAGGACATTCTTACCAAGGCAGGTGGTAAGCTGAACCTTGCTGGGGCTTTCATGATTCCTCAAATATTTTTATTGCTGCTTTATTTACCTGTGGTAAATCTCTTTCAGATATTGTCAATTGCTTGTTTCTATAGTTCCTAGGAATTGCCTTTGGAGTCATTTTGTCCATAATACTGTATACAGCCCAAAATGACCAGATATTAGTTCTTTCTCTATATGACATACCTATAGTCATAGGAAATACTTAAACATCTAGATGTTCAGGTCAAAATCTAGGAAGCAATAACCCTCTTAATATTTTTCATTTGCCCTCAAAGAAGCATATTACTCTATCCTAGTATTTCTCAAGGACGAAAACAGTTGGAATCCAGTCTACCGTACAACCAGACCCGCTGCAGAAACATAGATTAGTCTCAATGTGTCTTTGTTAAAGGACGCAGGTACCCTCTGCCCTTCTCTTTTAAAGAGGTAGAACTCACAAATCTCTGGTAACACTCCTAAAAAATTCTCCCCACAATTTCCCCCAATACTTCTAAATCTTTCTTGTGAATGTCATAGTTATCCCACTCAGTGGTTCTCAAGGGATAACAATAAAGGGATAAAAACATATTTTAGTTATAGCAAAGACTTAGTGACATTACAATTATTAAGGCTCCAATATCAGAGAGGCAAAAATGCCCTGAAATGTGCAATAAAATCCTATTGCCTCCTAAAAATAGGTATCACCAACAGAAATATTAATTCATTCTTGGATATTATTGTCTTTGAAAATTCTGTATTCTATCTAGCATTTCTCTTTGGTTTTTCATGACTATTGTATCTTGCTGCCTCAGCACAAATTTAAAACTTTAAAACCTAATGCATTTTTTAAAGAAAATAAAAATACTCTGGACTGGCAGGGTGATAGGAAAGATAACATCATCCTCTTAGGAAAATCAGAAGAGGCTTCAGGGAAAAAAAGGCCTGAATTGAATAATGTTGGCACCCATGAGTGAGAATAGGATGATTTTTGCTGAACTTGGTTTTTATAACTTAAACTTCAAAAACCTAGATAAAACATACATTCACATAAATCTCTAAAGTAAAGGTACTCAAGATTAATAGCTTATGAGTGTAAAAAAGAGCCAGACAAAGAGCTGTTTTATTGCCTAGATTTATATTAGTATGCTTATTAGGTAATCTCTATACATACATAGTTGTCTGGAAACTATGATTAACTCTCATCTTTATTCTTCATGGGATCAGAAACAACTTTAGTGCTATTTAAAATGCACACTATCATTCTAACTCCATAACTATAGGCTTCTAATATTGTTAGATGTATTTTTTGAAATTGAGTAAAGCAAATATTTTTGCTTAGTACAGAATTTCCACTCAATCATTTCACATTCACCTTTTATGACATTAAATACTTGAATTATATGCCTTGTATGTCTTTTCCTTATTCCCCTAGATTACTTCCATTCATCAACACCCATCATTACTACCAGAAAAAACGCAAAACTCCCAAGCAGTGTCAAAATCTTCCATCTTTAGCCTCATCTCTACTTCATCCCTCAGTCCTCAATGCTTCTCTTCAAAATGTAACCATTCCCTGTTGTTTCCCCAACATTGTTATTATCAATGTATTTTATTTTATCTCAACAATTCTTTTTCTATGAAATTCTGCATCTATCACTCCAATTCGCAAAAGATAAAGATGACATGGATTTTCATTTTATGGTAAAATTCATTAGAGTTAAATGATTTTTTTAATGTGTATTGTAAGTATGACTTAAATGTAGAAAGAGGGGACAGGGTTCAAGTGATAAAAACATATGTTTGACATGTGTGAGACTCTGAGTTCCATCTCAATCCTGCAAGATGCCTCAAGTACCTTATAGCACCTGACCAACATCACATGGAATGGCCCAAACCCCCAGTTGGGGTCACTGTCATCCCGTTGCTCATCGATTGGTTCGAGCAGGCACCAGTAACATCTCACATTGTGAAATTTATTGTTACTGTTTTTGGCATATCCAATACGCCACGGGTAGCTTGCCAGGCTCTGCCCTGTGGGCACAATACTCTCGGTAGCTTGCCAGGCTCTCTGAGAGGGGCGGAGGAATCGAACACGGGTGGCCGCGTGAAAGGCGAATGCCCTACTACAGTGCTATCGCTCCAGCCCCCCAGTTGGGGTATGAATCCAATAAAAAATGTTAGATGATGGATTGAAGAGTGAGAAATATATACATTCTTATTTCATTTTAAAAAAAAACCCCTTAAAACAGAACTGCAGACCAATGGAATAGAGTTCAATATCCTGTCACAGATCCCAAAACATATGGCCACTTAACCTTTGACAAAAGAGCAAGACATGTGAAGTGAAACAAGGAAAGCCTCTTCAACAAGTGGTGCTGGGAAAACTGCTTAGATACCTGCAAAAAAATGAACTCTGATCTCTGTCTAATGCCAGGCAGAAAAGTCAGATCAAAATGGATTAAAGACCTCAATATCAGACATGCATCTATAAGGTACATAGAGGAAAATGTAGGCAAAACTCTCCATGACATTGAGGCTAAAAGCATCTTTAAGGACGAAACAGCACTGACCATACAAGTGGAAGCAAACTTAAACAAATGGGACTACATCAAACTAAGAAGCTTCTGCACTTCAAAAGGAACAATGACCAAAATACAGAAAGAGCCCACAAAATGGGAAAGAATATTTACCCAATACCCATCTGATAAGGGATTAATATCCAGGATATACAAGACACTAGGAGAATTGTACAAGGAAAAAAAACTCCAACCTCATCAAAAAATAGGAAGAAATGAACAGAAGTTTCCTCAAAAAAGAAATGGCCAAAAAGCACACAAAAAATGCTCCACATTGCTAGTCATCAGGGAGATGTAAAAAAATGAGGAAACAATAATGATATATCATCTCACACCACAGAGACTGATGCACATTCAGAAGAACAAAAGCAACTAGCTCTGGCATGAATGTCGGGGAAAAGGGATGCTCTTTCACTGTTGGTGGGAATGCCAACTGGTCCAGCCTTTCTGGAAAACAATATGGACAGTCCATCAAAAACTAGAAATCAAGCTTTCAAATGACCTCACAATACCACTTCTGGAAAATATGTCCCAAGGATGCAGAAAAGCACAGTAGAAATGACATATGTACCTATATATTCATTGCAGCATTGTTCACCATAGCCAAAATATGGAAACAACCCAAGCGCCCTAGAACAGATGACTAGTTAAAGAAACTTTGGTACATCTACACAATGGAATACTATGTAGCTATTAGGAGAGATGAAGTCATTAAATTTGCTTATAAATGGATAGCCATGCTAAGTGAAATGAGTCAGAAAGAGTGGGACAAACATAGAAAGACTGCACTCATTTGTGGCGTATAGAATAACATCACATGACACTGACACCCAAGGACAGTAGATACAAGGTCCAGGAGGATTGCCCCATAGCTGGAAGCCCGCTTCATGAGCGGAAGGGAGAAGGCAGATGGAATAGAGAAGGGATCACTAGGAAAACGATTGCTGGAGGGATCAGTCGGGATGGGAGATATGTGCTGAAAGTAGATAATGAATCAAGCATGATGACATTTCTGTGTCTGTGCTGCAAGCCATAATGCCCAAAAGTAGAGGGAGAGTACGGGAAATATTTTCTGCCATGGAGGCAGAGGGAGGGAGGGAAAGGGGGGTATACTAGGGATAATGGTGGTGGGGAATATGCACTGGTGGAGGGATGGGTGTTTGATCATTGTGCAATTGTAACCCAAACATGAAAGCTAGTAACTATCTCATGGTGATTCAATAAAAAAAAAAAAAACTTAAAGCATCAGGTTGACTCAAGAATTCTGACTTCCCCCTTGATGAAAGAACTAATTGGTATTTAAAATTTAGAATTTTGGGGCTGGAGTGATAGCACAGCTGGTAGGGCGTTTGCCTTGCACGCGGCCAACCCGGGTTCAAATCCCAGCACCCCATATGGTCCCCTCAGCACCGCCAGGGGTAATTCCTGAGTGCATGAGCCAGGAATGACTCCTGTGCATCGTTAGGTGTGACCAAAAAAGCAAAAAAATAATAATAATAAAATAAAATAAAATTTATAATTTTAAATAAATAATTTCTGTAGATATATTTTAAAATAAGCATAAATATTTGTATATGTGACACATGTATACATCTACAATATATAAAAATAAGGAAAAAAGAGGAAAAGAAGGAGGAAATAAAGAGAGAGAATTTCTGTATAGATGCAAATAGAAGAGGAAAAACAAAATATATTAACAAAATTATAAAGATAATTATAAGAAGACCTCATAACACCAGTACTATAGGACCTTGAGGCAACTACTCAGAATTCCACCCTGCCACCAGGTAAGCTCATCTACTGGCCCTGTTCCAGAGACTTATCATTAAATCTCAAAGGAGATCAACTAGTTACAAAAAATTCTCAGATAGGCAGTCCATGACTGAGACCTCCAGGGACATCCTGGAAGGGATAGGCCTGATTCCTGCCCTATCTAAGTCCCTTCACATCCCAACAGCTGCCTTTGGGCCAAATGAAATAGAAATCAAAATTTTCTAACTTT